>NW_005842548.1:467760-534837 GCF_000455745.1 Alligator sinensis
CCTTGTCAATAGACTGCAAACCTCTTTGATGCAAGGAACCCTTCAGTACCTAAGTCCTCATTAGATATGAAATAGGAACAAGACCTGCCTGTGCCTGACAAGGGAGGAACATGAAGAAGGTGAAGACTGACTGTATGGTGCTGTGATCTTTTGAGACTGAGCCAGATTAAGACAGGCCACACCCTTAAGGCCCTAATCATAGGGTTAGCTCAGAATCTCAATTTTTCTTTAAAAAAAAAACTCTCTTGGACACAGAGATAATCATGAAAATATGAACATGGCATAACTGATGGAGTGCCATCTGCCTGAGTCTGCAGGCAGCCTGAAACAATAGCTCTGAGAAGAGAACTGCCTCATTCATTTAACTAGCCTGTTAACTCCCAAACCCATAGCTCTAGGGGACACTGTCCACACCTCTACAACAAAGGACTTCCTATAGCAGCAGGGTTACAAATGCTGCCCAGTTACTCAAAGGGATACAGCCTAACTACTAGGATAAATATTGTGGTCATGCTGCTGCTTCTCACCTCTCTGGAGATTGGAAGGGATCTTTCTGCTGCTCTTGGGGACTAAGAGATCCCCACGCCATGCCAATGAGCTTCAGGGTTGACACTACAAGCAGCCCTGTGGTCTGGCATGACCGGGGCTCTGGACTGTCTTCATTTGCTTTGGTCTGAATAGCAATATTGGAACTTATGCAGTGGGTTATATATCCCAGTGGGACAGAAGGAGCCCTTTAGCTATGCATGCGAACTCTGTTTTCTACTCTCTTCAGAGGTGTTGTATCTGCTTCTTCTAGACCTGCCTTTAATAAAAATTTTGCAACGTTAATGTTACAACATGACTGGCTTGGGGAAAGCTTGATACCTAGCAAGCATGGTGGGGTCAACCTTCCTCAGTGACATCCCAAGGTAGAGAAGTAGTACAAAGGAATTCCCAAGGCTCATTATAAGCCCTTCCTCCTCCTCTGCTAAAGGATGACAGTAAAGCTAGCAGGAGTGTAGAAACTTTGCAGCAGGTGGTACAGGCACCACCTAGCTAATTCCAGTAACAACCATCTGCCACCCAGCTGTGGAGAGAGGAGGAAACGATATGGAGGTGACTCAGAGCTGAGGGGGAGAGTGAGCAGTTTCGGCTGAAACTGCCAAAATAGCAATGTTGGAGGAGACCGATTTTTCTTTAAAGGGCCATTCCTAGGTTTAAATCACAGCCTTCAAGGTATTGCTTTGGAAGCTTAAATGTGTCTGCAAGCCAGAGTTTGTCTTTTCCTATTTAGGGACATTGGTTTGTTCTTAGTGGTTGTGCTTGTGGAAGGAAATCTTGTTTGCTCCTACCTCACCAGCGTGTGGATGAGCTTACAGTCCTGTTTTGGAAATCATTAAATTGGGGTGTTCTTTCCCTTCTCCGCCTTCAAGGAACAACGTGTTTTTTGTGGCTGCTACATCTTTAGCAAAGATGTGGCAGTAAAAAATATATTTCATGGGCATAGTCTGAATTCTTTTTTTTTGTTAGTATTCTACTTTTTTCTTAGACACACTAATAATGCAAACTGTTTGAACTTATATAACCCTTGTCATTCAAAGATCTCAATGAGTTGTACAGAGGAGGGAAAATATCTGCCCCACTTGCTGAAAAAAAATGAAATGCCCAACAAGGGCCCTGGCTTTATTCCCTTGATTTTGACCACTAAACTTTCTATTACCTGATAGCCAACAAAACAGACTTTTTGATCTCACTGCTACTAGCCAAGTTGTAGCCACTTACTATATGGTAACCCAAAGGTAGCAAATTGACCAGGAACATAAAACAATTGCCATACTAGGGGTGCATCTACACATTGCCCTAAAGCAGGGGTAGGCAATGTTTTTTGGCCAGAGTACCGAAAAAAACACAATGTTACCTTGCAAGGTGCTGGAGTGCCAACATGCCGGAGCCCAGAGCAGCTTTTTGCAGCCTCCCAGCTGCAGCCGGCCCACGGAGCCCAGTCTGCTTGCAGCACGGCTTGCAGCCTCCCAGCCGCCTGCTAGGAGCAGCCTGGGCTCCGTGGCTGGCAGCAGCTGCTTAGAGCCTGGGCTGGTAGTGGTGTGCCGAGCAAAATGGCCTTGTGTGCCATGCTCGGCACACATGCCAGGGGTTGCTGACCCCTGCTTAAGGCAACATTGCTACTGAGCTGTGCTTTACTACACAGTGCAGTAACCACCCATACTGTGCCATATGCATGGCAAATGGTTATTTTTAGCAGCTACCTCGCCATAGTGGAGTACTTTAATGGGGGGAGGACACCACTATAGCAAAGTAGCTTCTGGTCACATGTAGACACCCATGGATGCTATGTCATTGTAGCACATCACTACAGTAATGTAACCTCACGTGTAGACACTCTCTAGGAGAGGCTAACAAAGCTAGGACTACAGTTTGGAAAGGAGACGGCTGAGGTGGGATATGATACATATCTATAGAATCATGAAGGTGTGGACAAGATGAATAGGGAATTGTTATTTACACAAGCCCCAGAATACTAAAACTAGATTACTAGAAGTTAGTAGAAGACAGGGTTAAAAGTAACAAGAGAAAGTACTTTTTTCACAGCACATAGTTAACTTGTGGACCTCAGGAGGTTGCAGAGGCAGATATTATAGCCAGGTTCAGAAAGGGACTTGGCAAATTCATGGACAACAGATCTATTAATAACTGTTAAGCAGAAAAGTCACAGATGTATTCTCTGGCATCTCAAAACTAATGATGGTGGATACCAGGGTGGGTAATGAATAGGGAATAGATCACTCTAAATACACCCAGCTCACTGCTGCCCCTCTGAAGCATCCACTCCTGAAGCATGGTCAGAGACAGGACACTGGGCTAGATTGGGATGATCCAGTACGGCACTTCTTAAGTTCTTATTATCATCAACCTAGTGTGATCCCTCTCATACAGGCAGAATCTGTGTTGGAAGGTCAGTCTAAGGCCAAGTCTCTTTGCTGGTCAGGAGCGTGAAAAAGTCACATCCTAACCAACAATGCAGCACTGGCAAAAACTCTAATGTAAATGTAGTTTTTATCAGCAAAACAATCCTTTTTCTGGTATAGCTTCTTCCATTTGGGGACCTGGTTCAAGCTGCACCACTTCCATAAGTCATGTGTGTGCTGCAGAGATTTTCCAGGATAACAACACTGATAAACTCTAAAGCATAGGCATGCTCACAGCCAGAACCTGCTGCTTCTGTATTTTATAGTCACTATCAGAGATGGACAAGGGCATGCCTTCCTATGTACAGAAATTCAGTCTCATTCCTCATATTATCACTAGAGAAAAGCAAAAATAACTTCTGTATCTTACATGATATATCAAGTATGCAAGGAAATAAATTCTAGCTTATCCTCACCCCACTACTAAATTCCTTTCGCTACGGAGGCTGGGGGCCTTTCCAAAAGGGCATGAGAGCTTGCCTCTGCTGTCGTTGATGATCTTAAGACTAAGTTCTAGTCCAAAGAATTTTGAGAATGTTTCTTCTTTGCAGATTGCCACACATGCATCCCAACCAAAAATAGACAAGGTAAAAGCATCAAGATTAAAAAATAGCCTGTTCACATGATGAAGTTTTTGTTCCTTTCTCTCACTTCCCAAACACCATCTGTATCAGCTAAAAAAAGGAAATGTGCAGCTTAAAGCATCTCCAACAATTTGATTTTATTTTTTTAAGGGGAAGGCCATCAAGTTTTTAAAAAATTGATTGTAAGACTCTTTGCATTGGCTGTTCCATTTAAGTGATTAACAATGAAAGACTGTTAAAATCAGATTTACCAGCCCCCAACTGCACTGTCTTTAGAAGAGTTCACTAATTAGTTTTACTTTTGTTCCTAATCTGCTTCCATATTGAGTTGAGTGGCCTACACAGGCTGTCTACTAGTGATTCTCAACCATGGTATCCTTTTAAGGGTGTTGCAGGGTGTTGCTACACAATATTAGGTGTGGAAACATTTAAATATGGTTCACAATTTAAACCCAGAGATTTCAAGTAGGAATCCCTTTTCTCAAAAAGATTATGACTTGCTGGGTCTTTCTGACGTCTTTGCAGCAGCAGATTTGCTCTATTTTTTTCCTGTAGGCAAGAAACAAGTAAAAGCTAAGAACTAGCAGTTTCCAAGAGCCTTGAGTCTAACAAGGGCTAACTTGGTTCTAAAAAGTCAAGAACCACTCCTATATGTTTACAGGAGAATGGCCTATTTTTAAAATACCCTCCTGTATTGATATTTTTTTTTCAATTTCATGATAACGTTTCAATTCACATAATGAAACCTAGTTGTAAGAGCTGAATCTGATCAGCCAACTTTCTTTGGTGTTTGAACCTCCCCTGATTAGAAATAATGCATCGTTGGTTCTTTCTGTAGTTCAAATGAAGTTGGTATGGAAGGGGGGAAGGCTAAACAGACCCAAGTTTACTATTTAGTGATGCTGTCATCAAATGTTTCTCCATAATGTACATTTTACCCATAGAACTAGCCATTGCACAACATTTATTCATTCTGATTTGTTTACGATGCTGCACAGACCAACGTAACATCCACAAAACTGTATGGAGATGACATTTCAAACACAATGTCCCAAACCCCTTACAACCACTATTATGGAGGTGAGAATGCAGAAAGTACAAACACTGTATTGTAGAGGGCTTAATAAGGATGCAGCATAAAATTCTTCATCGCTAGCATAGAGGCACAAGTCAGTCTTGCTGTTCGCTTGGATAGCCAGTTGATCAAACTAATAATGACAACAGGAAATGTTCCAGCTCTTAATGACACTAACACTTGCTAAGGCAGGAAGGGAATAATGAGACAATGTAAAGATACATTTTGTGGATGAAAGCATCTTTCTTGGGAATATAAGAATAAAGTAGACTGGCTGGTGGAGCTCACAGTATGCATCCCACAGCAAATCCCAGTTGCTCTAAGATCAAATGCTGAGTGTAGTTTTGAGACTGGAAAAATCAGTGGTAATCTGCAGAAGCATAGCTGGGCAGTAGGCCTGTGCGAAGTGGCAAGTATTCACTTCAGATTCGGCCTATTTGGACAACAGTGATTCAATTCAGAGATTTGAATCACTGTCCTGATTCAATTCAGCTGAATCAGATCCGAACTGCTACTGGTAATCTTGAAGGTAATTTATCCAACAGTGGGCAACAGTGGGCAAGTGAATGTACATGAGACCTGAACAAAAAAACAAAATGAAAAACACAAGCAAGACCATTACCAAGTCCCATCCAGATAATGTAATAAGAAAAAAGGCTAATGTCTAGTGTCATGGGAGCTACTGTCAAAACATTGGAAAATAAAACGAGACTAGAATGTCAGTGAATACTAGGGGTGTGCAAAATGGGCCATATTCAATTCGGACTCAGATTCAGCCCAAATTGGGGACAGTGATTCAATTAGTTGATTCGGATCACTGTCCCCAATTCGATTCGACCAAATCCAAATCTGAAGAATCGATGCTGATTCAGAGAATCAGTGATTCAGCCATAGACACAGCTTTAAATGTTTTATCTACATACCTCAAGGTACCAGGCATGGCTCATGAACGCTTCGATGCTGGGGCAGATGGATCATCCCACAGGAGTGCAGTGGGCCCCTCCACGTGCTCGGAGGCAAACCCAGAAGTGGACCAGAAGTGCTTCCAGTCCACTTCCATGTCCACTGCTGAATGCACTGGGGGGGCCTCCCACATCTCCCTGGATCAGCAATCGGCCACAGAGGGACCCTGGGTGCTCCCCCAAACCCAGGAGACACCAGTTGCAGAGCAGGGGGGGGAAGGGGCCTGCGCGCTCTCCGGCGGACCCAGAAGTGGACCGGAAGTGCTTCTGGTCCACTTCCGGATCTGCTGCTGAGCACTCTGGGGAGCCCCCTGCTCTCCTGTGGGATGCTCCATCTGCCCCAGCATCTCAGCATTCATGAGCCGCCTGCTACCTTGAGGTATGTAGAAAAACATTTAAAACTGTGTCTATGTCCAAACCGCCAAATCTTTCCGAATCTCTCCAAATCGTTTCGGAGGGTTCCGATTTGACTCAGAGAGATGAAAGGGTCTCCTTATTCGATTCAGATTCAGAGACTCAGCCACCAAATCAGGCCGAATCTCCGCCTAATTGAATCAGGGACCGAAGCTTTTCACAGCCCTAGTGAATACCAACTCCAATAACTCACAAAGAAGATCAGACAACATGTGCCAGAATGTATGCAGTTGCAGCGACTGTGGATGAAAAGCTGGAAGATTAAATTCTCAGCCACCTGTTCTATCAGGACAGGTCAATATGGTGCCTATGGAGTAATTATACTTTTCTCCGAAGCATCCATCACTGGCCAAAGTTGGAGATAAGGTGAACAACATGAGATTTCTTTGTTTTTTTTATGTCACATACAGGGTTTCCATGGAGTCCTTTAGAAATACCAGAAAATCTCTTTGGTTCATGACTCTAAGGTCTTGCACTCAGACTCCTTTAACTCAGCATCATGAAGTATGTAGGTAAAGCTGTCTCTGCTCCTTGGGACACTCTGCTGCGCACAGTTTGCTCAGTCACTTTCAAGAGAATCCTTTATTCTGTCATTCACAAGTATATGTCTTTTCTCATGCTTCCACATTGACAGGTAAGGCCTGTTCTTTCCATTTCCACCAAGACTGCAGTGGAAGAAAAATTACAGCAATAAGTCTTCAACAGGTGCTGTCAGCACTCTGACACCTGCTGTACTCTTGGGGGTGCCAAATTGCAAGGACAAACCTACTCTTCTGAATTTTGATTGAATTGTGTCAATGTGATGAGCACAGATTCCCTGATGTCTCTCACAGTGGCAGGATTGTCTGCTGAAAAAGCAGCAAAGGTTGCCAGCTGGAACGACTGGCGGTTTTTTGTCACTTATTCATCAGGCAAATCCAAAATACTTTCAGCAATCTCGGAACATCACTCTGGCATGTCCTGCAATGTAACTACATCCATTCTCATCCATGTGTTAATAAATCAGTCGGTCTTTAGGAACAGGAGAAAGACTTCATACTTCAGTCGCATTTATTTTTGCTAGGATCAATATATTTGTTGCATTGATCCACAAACAAAGCAGCTGCACTTTTTCATTAGGATTCCTCATGATTTCCCAGTCTTTCCAAAGCATCTTTGCTGTTGTCTTTTCATTAGTTTTTTGACCAGAGGAAAACTCTCCTCAGTGGAAATGTGTGATATGTTGTGCCCAGAGAATAAAAATTAGAGAGTTTAGCCTAAAACTCAGATAGGGAATGCCTAATAATAGTATGAAAAGATTGCATCTCAAAAACTATGATATTTGTGAATAATGTACTTCAGTCTGAGTCTTGTAAAGACTCCTCACCAATTGCTCATCTGGATTATGCTGATGTTTTTCAAGGAAAGACCTTTCCTCTCTCCCCAAATATTATTTTTCACCAAGGATAAAGCCCAGGGTATTTTGCCCTTGATGGAAATCATACTAGGCTGTCTCCTGTAAGGGCACATATCTTCAATCTCAGCTTTCACAATCAAGCCTCCTGGTGTCATTTGGATTTGTGTTAGTGCTGCCAAAAGATTAGACTAGATTAGATTAGTCAACCATAAAGACAGATATGTAGACAGGCAGGTAGGCAAACTCCACTCCTCAGTCTTGTGCAAGATCTAAGTACTGTAAATGGGGTTGGGCAGGAACACTTCAGGGGAGGAGAATAAAATACCATCTACCCATACCTACAATCTTGTGCAGAGTATCTGGGCATGTGCTCTACTGGCATGGGAATGAAACTGGGTCCAGAGATAACTTCATCCTCTGGATCTGTGTACTGCCTGATCCACTTAGTGCTTCTTCTCCAGGCCTCTCCTCAGAATGTCCCCTGTGCAGAAAACAGACTGTAATCCTTGAGTAGCCTCCTCTTGTATTCTCCTTATTTGACTCTCAGAAAACTGACCCTGGAGGTCTGGAGGGGATTGGAAGTTAAAAGATGATTAATACAAGACATGTTTTTGGAAGAGCTACTGGGAAAGTTCTAGGAGTTGGAAATGGTTCTTAAAAATATTTTGTGCACACAACATTCATAAAACAAGGCTTTATGTGCCACGTGCCAGCTACAAATGAAGGTATTCATAGACTTCATAGCCATTAGGGCTGGAAGAGACCTCAGGAGATCATCGAGATACTACTGTATAAAAATAAGTGGATGAGATGGAGTAGTTTTTATCAGAGTTATAAACCTCCTGCGAAATAAGAATGACAAGGGATATCCGCACAAATCTCTACTACTGCCAGGTGAAAAAATGCTTGAACTAATGCAACTGATTCTACTACAATATCACAGTCAAATATAATTGTTCCTGTCTGCTCCCAGTCTGTGAATGCATCAGAACTGTGATATGTCTATGCTGGTGAGAAAGGAAGCAAGTACTGCTTGGCGGTGTGCGTGTCACTTTTGCCTTTAGCTGATTGAGGACTCTAACTATGTGAAACCATTAAGTAAATGGAATGTGCTGCTAAAATCCAATGCAACACGTTTGAAAACGTTTCCTTATAAGGCCCAACCTTGCAGTCCTTCCCTTGGTGAAACTCCCAATGGAAACCTAGAGTCAGACAAGGACTTATTCTGACATCACTTGTTTCATTTGCCCTTAAATCTTAAAAGTGAAATTCTGCTCTGAAAAGTGATTCTATTAAAACAGCATTAGCCCACATGTTCTCATCTTAGGAGCGAAAGTCTTCTATAACAGCTCCTATCCTGAGACCTGAAAGTCAAGCTGAGTTCTTTAGCAAGTACTTAAACATCCACCACTAACAAGGATTTTGCAGCTACATTCTGCCCTTCACTAGACCCATGAAACCCTGTGACACTGGCAGGGCTGCACAGGTGTGGCTGAAGGCAGAGTGTGTCCCTGTAATTGGGACCTTGTTAGCAATTCCATCAGCTGCCAAGGAGAGAATGGAATCCAGACCCTTTTCTCAATGGTTGTGCAAAGCTGAAGGGAAAAAAGTAGTACAACCTGATTCATGTCAGCAACATGAGCAGATATGACCCTGAACACATACAGGGAGCAACTCTCTTGAGTAAGAAGCTGCTTTTTTTACAATCAGTTTTCAGAGAAGAACTGTTCTTTAGCATATGACTGCAACTTGACAGACCTGCCAACCGCTGATACTATGAGCTAGAAATGGCTCATTACATTTTTGCACTGATTCCGCAGTAGATTTTTTTAAAAATAAGATTTATTTATCTTGTGAATCAGGATCAAGACATATGGATTGCTTGCTGTGTAATGAAAACTTTTGTTTGTATTTGTGCATCAGTCAGCAGAGCTAATATCCAAAAACTGTGTTTATAAAAGATTTTTTGTGATGCTTAGAACTGTTATTTGAAGTGGCACTGTTTGTGAATGATAAGATAAATCCATAGACAAAGGACTGAGAGCAAATTCCATTCAATGTTTCCTGCTAGGGCTTCCTTTTCTTACAGACCTTCAAAAGAGAAGGCTTACAGTTTTGTTACATCCAGTGTTTGCTAACATTTCGGATCCAGGTTTGGAAATCTGAGCAACTATCTTTATTGCCGTCCATTCCATGGTCTGCCCTTCCTGTTTTCCAAAAACAAAATGTTATATTTATTTTGAAAGATGGGATATCCTGTTTGAAGACTTTAAAAAAAAATAAGACCCACACAGAGATTGGGACCTCAAATGCTACTTCCTGTCTCCTCGATGAAATAAAAAAAACTGTTCTAAGTAAAGAAGGAAATATGCAGGAAAAAAATGTTTAAAAGTAAAGGTCAATGCAGTTCTTGAAAATGAATAGTACGTGTTATTTTTTTAAAGGGAAGTTTCCAAGTACTGTATGTAAGAGCACCTTTTCAATGTTAGACCTATTTTACTAGACCTATTCTGAGTACTGTAGCACTCAGTCTCAGTCAGAGACCAGGAACCCATTGTGCTGGGAACTGTATAAACACAGAATGAAAATACGTTCTTACTCCACATCCCTTACATAATTTTTTTAAAACTTTTAAAATATGAAAAATATACTGATCCCTAATGGTGACCTTCCCAGATAGGTGTCTTTTAAGCATGGTGTCACAAGAAACTCTAAATTTTAAATTATTGTGAAATTGCCATATGTCACTAGATTTTAATAGTCTACAACTAGTAGTTTCTGAGTGAGAAGTCTAATAAGTCTTGAGACCAGAAAAGAAAGGCTAAAAGAAGAATTCTCTCAAAATATCTTCAGAAAATGGCACTACAGATGCTATGTACATCTCTCAACATTTTCCATATTAGATGTGGTTAGTTTAAAAAAAAGACAGAAAGATGTGAGGCAAAGATCTTTATGGGTTTTGGTGATTTTTTAGGTGGGGACCAACTGCATGGTTGGTATAGACTTATACAAGCTTTTGCATGTAGTACATGTAGTGTCTAAGTCCACCTCAAGTATGTCGTTAGCCAATAAAAGATATCACCCACAAAAATCTAGCATATTTTCTGGACCATCACAGCTACAACATCAGTCAGACACTACTAAAAAGAGATTTTTTTTTTCTGACTGGCAGCCCTGCAAACTTAGGCTTCACTCATAAAGGAAATGGGGTCATTGTCTTCTTACTCTATCATCACCAGCAATGGAAATTCTGAAGGAAAAATAAGCTCCTTAGTTGTATCTATGGAATCCCTCTATTCTCAGATTAGACCAACGGTTCCACCTCTTCAGCTCCACATTGATTCACCTATGGATCACATCTGGTACAGGTGAAGTTTTCAGAATACACCAGGGTGCCCATTAAAATTAGGACCCCATTGTGCAAGGCACTGCACACACAAAAAATACTTTCTCTGCCTCAAAGAGCTTGCAGTGTAAATAGGGACAGAACATAAAGTGGGGAGAAAGAGGCAGATGAGGGAGAAGGTACACAGAACAGAAAGCCATAAATATTAGAGACATGTTTGACTTGTGGGCTTTCTGATCTTTGAGGAAATACATAAATTAAGTAAATGAAAGCAAACTTGTACTAGCTCATCCTGCAATGAGTGAAATGTAATTTGGCTGTATAAAAGCAGTTACTGTGGAGTAGCTGATGTGCTGTAAATCCTCACCCTTGTTTGCCTTGTGGTATCTTGTTTGTGTGTCCATGGACTCAGTGCAAAAACTATACTTGAAGGTTGCAACCTGGGGACAGCAGGTTGTAATATCAGGCTCTGCTAAGGCTTCTGCCCTGGATGTTCAAGAAGGAGTTTGGTATATGATGTGGAGCCAGACCGCAGAAAAAGCCTTTGGAGTTGACAAAAAATTCTTTAACTCGCTGAGCACATCTACACAAGATACATTTCTGCATGGTTGCCTAATTTGCTGTGCAGTAAGCACGTGCCTCTGCATGTGAGTGCAGTTACAGCACAGTAAATTGCCTTAATCACACTTAAATTCATTGCCTGCAAATGCATGTAGCAAATTTAAGCATGATTAATTAATGTGCAGTAACACACATGTAGACACAACCCAGCAGCAAGTTTGCTACCAGATCTGCCCAGTCATTAGGGGGCCAGTCAGAGGCCAGCTCCAAGGCTAGTGGCAGGGAGTCTCCCCTGCTCCAGGGCTGGTCTGCCTCTCTGGCAGCCCCCGTCTGCAGGCTATAAAAGCCAGCAGCCATTTTCTGCCCTGAGGCGCACACCACAGGAATCTGAGGGTGCTGCAGGCCTTGTGTGTCCCCCTGGGCAGGCCACAGCCCTGCTAAACCTTCCTCCCATCACCCCAGAGGTGCTGCTCAGCCTGTGACTGCTGACTGCAGCTTGCAGCAGCCTCTGGTCAGGCCTGCCAGCGCCCAGGGCCACCTGCAGCCAGGTCAATGCAGGTCACCTCCCTGCTGCAAGGCATAGTCTCAGCCACGTGGCTCCCAGTCCCATGCCGTGCCCCTGTGCTGGGCGCTACCGTCAGCTGCCCGTAGCCAGCAGCAGTGGGACAGCCACGCAAGGCACCAGAGAGCCAGCACAGGACCCACCATGTCTTCCTCATCCTCCCTGTCCAGGCCTGCCCCCACCTGCATGTGCATGTCTGTGCCATCCACCCAAACTGGACTCAGGAAGAGGTTTGTGACCACGTGGTGCTCTGAGGCAACATGGAAGTGCAGAGGCAGTTTGAGAAGGGTGGGCACTCAAATGCCCACATTTATGAGGCCTTATCCGGGGGGATGCTGGAGTGTGGGCACTCCTGACTGGTGTGGCAGTGCCATGTGAAGGCCTTGCAGACACAGTGGGTGGCCATGACTGACCACAATCATCAGTCCAGCTGTGCCCACAAGACCATGTCCTTTATGCAGCAGTTGACCAATATTTTGTAACCTTGGGACCCAGGCCACAGCTGTGCGATTTACACCAACATGGGCGACTGGCCCAAGCCCTCGCCCTACCCTGACCCCTCCGGTGACACATCACCAGAGGAGGGACCCTACCTTGGGCATTGAGTGTCCTGCCCCACTCAGCTCTCTGGCTGCTTGATCCACTAGCAGCTTGGGGAGCCCTGGCCAATGTCTTCCTCGCCAGCTCTGCAGCCCCTGACCCCACCACAAGTGGCCAGCCATGACACCGCTGGCCATCAGCAGACCAGCTCCCCCCTGGGGGGGGCCCTGGCCAGTCACCTGCACTGTGCGAACCTCAGGCCAAGGACACTGGGCGCAGCTGGATGTCTTCAGCAACGGGGAGGTCTACGCCGAGCCACCAGCCTCACTAGCCCTTGACATGTGGTAAGCCCCACACTAGCAGGGGGGCCCTCCCCACCCCTGCCCCAGTCTCCACTCCCTGCCTGGCCTGTCCGTACTCCCCCAGCCCTGGGTTCCCCCCGACAGCATGCAGTGTCGGGACACAATGCAAAATGTTATTGTGCAGCCCGTGCCCCTGCAGCTGGGTGGCCACAGGCATCTCACACCCCAAGGAAGGCATCAATGTCAGTGGTGATATCTTCCTCAGCAGCAGGGGGCAGGGACATGTAGTGCTGCCACAGGTAGCCCTTCAGGTGGTAGCAGAGGTTGGGGGACAGCCTGAGCTTGCTCCCCATGCTGTCATAGTTCATGGTCCCATACTAGGTGTGCAGGTTCACCTGGGGTACCAGGAGGATCAGCAGCAGCAGGGCATAGTAGGTTGGGCACCCCTCAGCCTGCACAAACAGCTCATTTAGCACCGGCTGGGGCACAGACAGCAGGAGCACACTCAGGGAGCAGCAGTGGCACAGGAGGGAGCCAGCCCTGGGGCACCTCCTCAGAGAAGACCCCTGCAGGGAGGGCGGGGGCACAGCCAGTTCCTCATTCCAGTTGTCCAGGAGCCCTGCATGCCCTGAGCCCAGGCGCTGTAGGCTAGCAGCAGCGCAGGAGGGTGGATGACTTGCAGTTGCAGAGGGAGGGAGCAGGGTCTGGAGCCACAGCAGCAGGTGCTGCTGGAAGCCTGGCCTGTCCCACCCTGGGAACAGTTCTGGGGAGGCAGGCTTCCTGACGCCAGCACCCAGCAGGCCACCGGCCCAAGGGAGCATGCAGGGGTGGGGGCTTACCCGGCGGTTGCCTGGCCCCACTGACCATGGTCCCTAGGCACCCATGCATGACCAACCCCAGATCTGAGGCTGGACAGCACATGGCCCCTGGTGCAGAGCATCTTATCTCTGAAATTTTCCAAACTCTCACAAAAGACTTCCATCTCCTGCTCTGCAGGGTCTGCATCTGAACATGGGAGAGATGCTGCAGCAGACAGTGGGGATGCTGGATCAGGGACACCACCGCAGGGCATCAGGGCCCTCCGGATGTGCCAGCTGCACCAGATATGCCATCTGCACCAGATGTTCACTCAAGACCAGGCCCCCCTCCTCCAGCAGCTGGTGGAGGTGGCTGCAGAGAGAGTGGTGGATGCGCAGGTCTGGTGCCAAGAGAAACTGACCCTCCAGGAGAGGTGGCACCAGGAGTACATTGCCTAAGAGACTGCCTGGGAGGAGGTGTGGGACCAGGAAGAGTGCAAGTCCCAGGCTGAGCTCCTAGCCCTGGAGTGTAAGCGCATCCAGGTGTTGTGGGAGCAAAATGCCATCCTGGGCCAGGCAGTGGAGGCCACAGATGATTACCACCAGTCCCTAGACATTGTCCTGGGCCTGGCAGTCTCATGTGTGCCGCCTACTGCCTGGCTCCTACTCTTAGCCCCAAAGACTGTCTGGAGCCCCCAGCCCAGTCCCTGCCCTGGGCCCACTGCCACCTGCCTGGACCCAGCCCCATCTCTCGTCCTAGCTCCACATGGATGTGGAGCCAGGGGTGCCTGGAGCAGTGCTGGAACTGGACACTGGACCTGCTGGACCTGGACTCCACCAGCCAGAGGGGGAGCTGTCCAGCCCGGGGGAGCACCAGTTGCCATTGCCCTTGGGCAAACCCCCACCCTCCATGGTCACCGCGGGCCCCAGACCCGTAGAGGAATGGCAAGAGGCCAGAGGAACGGCAAGAGGGCCGCCTACCCCTGGGCTCTGCTCCCTAGGTGCCCCAACCTCACAGCCTCCCATTCTGGGACACAAAAACACAGACTCTGTAAATATTTTTGAAACTGGAAAGAGAGGTTTTTATTGTTGGTGGATGGGGAGGGTGGTGGAGGGACTCTGCTTGTTGGGAAGGGAGGGGTGAAGTGGGACTTTGTGTGTTGAAGGGGGAGGAATGAGGGGTGCGAACTGTGAGGGTGTTCTTTGGATCTATGCCCGGCACGAGAGTGGTGCTGGCAGTGGGCAGAGAGTGGGGGCTTTGTGGGCAGTGGGCTACAGGAGGGAGTGCTGCAGGAGGTGGTCCACCAGAGCTTCCTGCACCCAGTGCCCTGGCCCCCACTGGCAGGTGCATAGCTTGCCTGGAGCCTCACAATGGGATGGACCCACTGCTGCCACTGCTGCCACAGCTCATGCTCATACTGCCAGGCCACCTCCACCCACCATGCCTCCTTTGCCCAGACCTTGCAAAACAACTGTCCCTGGGCCTCGCATATATTGTACAGTACACAGGCTGTGATGATAAGCTGGAGGAGGTTGTTCTTGACCACTTCAAGGCAGACAGTAAGGGAGTGCCAACGGCCCCTGAGGCAGCCAGAGGTGCATTCAACCAGCACACAGGTCCAGCCCAGGCACTGATTAAAGAGGGCCTGGTGAGGGTCCAGGGGGCCAGTGTAGGGCCTCATCAGCCAGAGTAGGAGTAGGTACGAAGGGTCCCTGATAAGCAGGGGTGGGACACCCAGCTATACATCTGTCATTTCTGGTGTGAAGCACCCGCTCTATACCAGCGCAGCCAGTCCAGTTTTGGAACATCCAGGTGTCATATGCACTGCCCACCCAGCCAGCACTGATGTGCATGAACATACCCCAGTGGACCACGACCACCTGCAGAACCATGGAGTGGACCCCCTGCGGCTAAAATAGGGCCAGTCTCCATGGGGCAGGCATGTCACCGGTATGTGGGTGCCATCCAGGGCCCCGATACACTGGGGGAACCCCCAGTGCATGGAACCCTGCCACCACCACCTGGGGGTCGCAGACATGGAGGATAGTGTCCACCAGCATGTCCTGGAGGATGCCGCACACCTTCAGGATGGCCTTGCCCATGCCAAACAAGTGCCCTATATACCACAGGCTGGCAGGCATGGCAAGCTTGAGCAGCCATGCCAAGACCAGGCAGGTGTCAGCAGAAAGGGCCAGGTGCATGCAAGTGTCCTGGTGCTCCAGGTGGGACCAGAGCTGGAGAAGCAGGTCTGCAAAGGCCTCAATCCTCATCCTAAAGGCATCAATTCACTGCTCATCATTTCGGTTATGGTGCACCAGGTGCTGCCACCATTGCTGACTGGCATGGTAGGCCCAGAAGCAGTGGGGCAAGAGACCCTGGAGGGTGATGATGGCCAAGCAATGGCCTCCTGGAGCACCTTGTTGGCATCGCTGGCAGTGCACTAATGGTGGGGGCCCTGGGAGAGCAAGCAGCAGGCAGGCAGGCAGTCACTGCGTGAGGGGGAAACTGGTGGGGTGAGCCATTGGTCAGAATGGTGGGCCAGCAGGGTAAGCGAGGCAACCAGCAGGATTGAGGGACCCTGTTCCTCACTGCCAGGGCCAGGGTCTGGGGGAGCCATAGTGCAGGGACACAGAGCAGACACAAACACAGCTGCCATGTGCTCCCTCTGTGTGCCACGCCGCTCCTCTGTGCTCAGGAACTGGCTACCCAGAAAGCACAGAGCGGGGTTGGGTTTCAAAGATGGCTTCCAAGTGCTGGAAGCTGGAGCTGGGCTCAAAAATGGCTGCCAGGTGCTGGCAGCTTCGACCAGAGCCTGAAGCTTCCTCCGGTGGCCACTGGAGTGCATGGCAGGGCTGGAGACACCTGACGGCAAATTTTCTGCCACATCTCTGCACGTGTAGACACCTAGCAAATATCATTTACTGCACAGTAAATCTAGTCACACCTAAATGCATGTATAGACGTGTGCAATGAGAAGGAAGGTGTTCTTAAAAAGAGTCTGTTTACTTGGCAGCTGAATTCCAGTATTCCATCACGCACTTGTCAATGTTCACTGTCCTTGCAACCCCAACCCTAGCTCAAAAAATTGTGTGCGAAGGCTGGAAGCAGAAGCTATCTGTGAGAGACAGAGTATGAGACAGAGAGAAGATATTAAATTGCATCTCGTCATTAACTGAAGCAGTTTAGTCTGAGACAAAGAAAGGAAAAAATGCACAATTCATTGTAATGTGTTAGGAATGAACACTCTGAAAATGTGACCCTTCCCACACTGTCAATTCATCCAGCCCGTTTAGGTCTTAAACATGCCTCAAGCAGCAATTTAGTCTGGGCTGGATCACTGTGCAGATTCAGAATATTCTTGCCAGAAAAGGAATGACTTTTGGCTATGTCAGATTAAACGATTGTGGACTGCAATATGCTGGTTTCCTAATACAAAACAACAAAACAACTGGGTGATATTCACAAGCTGGGTCCTAAAAACTTCTGAGGAGAGAACTAGCTATGATATCCATCAGATGGGAATGGAAGACTCTTTAATAGTTGCTTAATATCTGAATAGCTGTGTAAGATAGAACACAGAAACAGAGCCTAGTGGTTAGAGAGAGCAGAGGGTCATAACTCCTGAGTTACACTCCCGGCACAGGTACCAATTAACTCTGTGACCTTAGGTAAATCCATAGGCCTCAGCTTTCCCATTTGCAAAGTCCTGTGTTGTAATGCTAGACTTACTCATGCCTGGAAATCTCTATGGAGGTTCTTGGATCCAAGATACTATGGAAGTCTGAGAGTTGATTGTGTTGTATATTTAACACTTTGGGAGGCTGACAATATGCACGTGGCCTCTTTCACATGCTTGTAAAGTACTTCATGGTGCCTGGATTTAAGGTGCTATAAGGAGTGCAAAGTATAAGCAGTATTACCTGTGCAGTTAACCCTTGGGAGCCTTCAGATGCATATGTATTGTTTTATACATGCAAACATCTGACCCAGTACAGGAAAGCACTAGAGTCTTCCTGATGCATGATCTGTATTTATAAAACTAACATAGAATTACATGTTTGTGTTCAAACCACTGTGCTATTATCTACATTCATGCTCTGGTTTCTGTACTTACCACCAAGGGCTAACATCCATAAACAGCCAAGAACACATCTGGATAAAAAATTATGAGTGGAACAGCCAGAGGTCTTCATTGGAATCTCTAAGTTTGTTTTGGGAAAGCTATACGGGTTTACTGACAACCAGCTTTTAACCCTACCTCCATTCTGAGCTGTGATGACTCCTCACCATCTAACACAGACTGAGATTTGATCTGGTCCACAGATGGGCAGCCACCAACTCACTGGATCTGGCCCACAGGTGGCCCGCAGCCAGAGCCACCATGTGGTGCCGGGCAGGCAAGACTGATTCAGGCAGCAGCTGTGGGCCCAGGCAGGGATTTCGCTGCAGTGGTCATGCGGCAGCATCAGCTGTGGATGCTGTGGGCAGGGAGTCCTCATCTGGATACATAGTTGAGTGTCGGAGTTCCTGGCAAACTACAGCTTTGGCCAGGTTCTGGAGGGAGAGGAGAGGGGAGAGACAAAGATGGATATGGCCCTCAACAGGTCCCCAAAACTCATTAAATGGCCCTCCACCTAAAATAATTGCCCACTCCTGCTCTAACGTAAATGGCTCATTACTAAGTGTATCACAGAGGGTATCTCATGAATTGAGACCGCTATCCACCAGAAGCAGCCCTTTCACCCCAGACACTGCATAGAACTAACAGTGCTGGCACAATAACTCTTTTTATTCCATGGTAGTCATGGCATTTCCTCCAGATAATGATGGCTCTTGAGAAATGTCTGCCATAGCAGCATTGAGTGCAGCTTAGTTGAGTGTGGCTTCAGCCACAAATGGCATAGATGGCACAGCGTGAACAGACAGTGTGTGGGTCTCAGAAGATGCAACTTTCTCATTAAATCATGGGGCCTCTATGCAACCGACCGATGTGTTTGTCAGGAGAAGCAAACCATGGATCATCTTCTGAGATGCCCTGTAGCACCACAATGCACCCCACAAGATCTGACAACACCAACAGCAAAAGTGGTGGCCTGTGCAAAATATTGGGAACAGACCATATAGAAAGACTGGATTGGAGACACGATGAAGAAGTCACACAATGCCTTCTGATCTACTGCCACAGTGGCAACAGCTATATTATGCTGGTTACAGACTTGAAACATCTATTATGTGACAAAGGACTGAGTTAGGTTGGGGCTATACTGTTTAATTTTAAACCTTCGGTGGCAAGGAAGCATCAGAGCAAACACATACACCAGGAAAAAATGAACCTACTGCAAGGTCACTTTGTGCTGTCTAGCTAGCTTCTGTGATGCCTAAAAAGCACCTTCTAAAACCTTTATCTAGATGTATATCTAAACTGGTGTGCAACATTACATCCATTTGTATTCTACATTTTTATCCACCAGGCTTTCCATATATATTATGCCAGCTTAGTTCTTCTCAAACTTCCAAAGACCAAGCTGAACCCACTGAGTCTAAAGGCATCTAAACTGATACCATTTACATACTGAAAGGGGCTGAGAGAACAATGATGCCAATTTAGACTGGCCCATGATTTTGATTTCTATATCTTCTGGAAATCTCTCCATTTGTGCACTGCCGAGGGTAAACCATCTGCTCTCAAAGCATAATTCCACAGTCCCCGTTCTGGAATCTAAGCATACATACACCAGGATTGTGATGTCCACTCAATCAAAAGGGTTAGCAGCAAAATAAAGACTGAACACAATGGAGCCATTCTCACATTATCTTTCTTCTTACAATGCTGATGCTGCCACTGATGGTTTTCTTCCCTGCACATCATGGCCACGTGCCCATTAATGACTTAGCAAAGAAATACAAGGGAGTGGGGCTACTCATGGTGGGGTAGCTCCTACAAAATGCCACAATATTGCAAACTCCAGAGTAAGATGACAAGTATAGGGTGCCTCAAAACCCTAGCCCCCACTGCCTTGTGGGTACTCCTTGGTTGGAGAAAAGCTAAGGGACATCACCCTGACAGAAACCCACCCTCTCTGAGGCATTAGGCAGCCAACAGCACTTCTTATCTATTGCTCTCTGACAGAAGCATGCTTGCTCAAAAGCAAGCATTAAGCTGGATTCGGTCTGGCCTTTGGATTCTGCCTCAGTGGTCTAAAGAGAGGATGGTAGGTCTTGGGCAGCCTCCACTCCTCCATACTCTTCCCTAGGCATATGTATCAAAGGTCTTGGTATGATGATCCCAGGAATCTGTACAAATGGATTCATCTGGCATCTAACAAGACCTCTTACCTGTAGACCACTATCCAGAGGATTGACTGTTACCCACTACAAGGGAGGAAGAAGGATGTTGCTGTGATGAAGACGCTGGACTGGGACTCAAGACATTTAGTTCCATTCCCTACTCGGTCACTGACTTCTTGCTAGTGAGTTTCACGGCGCATAAGGTCCCTAGCCATGAAAAATGAATAATATCTTCATAACTGGGAGAGGCATTGTGAAGAAAAAATAATTTGTTTTTAAGATCTGCATCTACTTCAGTAATGGGAGCCATGTAAGTCACTAGACAGTGCTGAGTACATCCAACGTACCGTTGTTCTCTATGTCTATGCCAAGTCATTTATATAGACTGCCGGTAGATACGTTTGTGCAGGTAACTGTGTAAACCACATACTTAATTCATCAGCCCTGGTAATGGTTGGGTAACAAATTAGGGTTGAGCAAAATACTTACATGAGTGATAGAAGTGTAAGAACAGAAATATGTATAATATAGTTTTGTATACTTGAATGTCAGGTGCTAAAAAAGTGTAACATATTATTGCATAGACTACAAATAGGACTGCCTTTCAAAACCAGATCACTGGTAGCCCATGTCAAGTACCCCACCCTTCAGGCTAGGCAAGACCCAGAACCAGATGCTTCAGAAGAAGGTGCAATAAGTCATACACCAGAAAGTTATGGGAAAACCTGTTCTTCCTAACCCCAGGCAACTTACACCCTAAAGACTGAGGGACTTCCATCCCTTATGCCCTTGTTATCCTATGTAATGTAACTTTGAATATTATAACTATCAAATCATTTTCTGAATCCTTCACAGCTGTTTGGTCAGATGAATGCTTATGGCAGGGTTTCACATGATAAGTGCCCCTATATATAAAAGCCAGAGCCCCTTTGAAACAAAGCAAAGAGCCTTCTGAAAAGATGTCTTCCCCAGAAACCACAAGGTATTACAACTGTATATTTTTTTGGCTTCCATCTCATCCCTAATGATGTGAGGAACAGATGCTGGTTACCTGAATAACTAACTACCAGCTACTAGTAAATTACTAACCTGAGACCACAACAAAATAGACACTCACTGCTGACTGCAGAAGGGTACCGTACTTTCCATGAGAGGCAGATTTTTGTTTCACTACCCACACATTTCTATTTTTAAATCAGGCTTTTACTTCATTTTGCAGATGCTGTGTGCTTTAAGCAACAGCTGTACATTTACAAACCACCTACACAAGACACTTCAGAGCTTCTTTCAAGGTGACTGTGGTTTTCACTGCAGCACTAAACTTGCATATGCCACCAGCTCATGGATTTACAGTGGGATTGGCAGTAGTATATTCAACGGATCAGAACAAATGAAGCAAAAGCATCTGATATATTTTTAATCACCCTATCCCATTCAAAGTGAATTTTAAACCCTGCTAATTATTAGCCTACTAACTTTGAATGGCTTCCTCCAAATAAGACACTGTCAAGCTAAATAGCTTAAAGGCTTTTTGTGGGTTTAACCAAATTTTTGGCCCCTAAAGTGGACTGCTCAGGAAGAAGAACCTGAGCAAAGCTTTAGGATCAAAAAAGCTTGAAAGTTTAAGCAGATAATGTGTTTTCTCCTTGTAACTGGGGCTTGTTAGAAGAGCTATAACAAAGCTTAGTCTTCTTTGACTATTGTGTAGTGCTCTGGGTAGAGTTTATCTGTCTGGATACTTCACTGGCCTCACCACTGTAGTCACTGGGCATCTCAAACTGGATTGTATTCTCACAACACCACTTCAAAGTAGCAATTTACTGTCCCTACCATACTGATGGGGAACTGAGACAAAGGGGAGGTCAAGGTCTTGACCAAAATCAAACTGAAGTCTGTGGGAGGACCCTTGGAATTAGAACCCAGTTCATCTGTATTGCTATTCAGTGCCTTAAGCACCAGAAGACCACCTTGTCCTCACTATTACCCCAGTGAAATAAGGATTTTTGGGTCCTGAGACTCATTCTTACAGTAGTGAGGTAGCATATTTACTGACTCACTTGAGGTGACAGCTAAACCCACCTCAATGCAACCCAGTTCTCAGTCAGAGACGGAAGCTCAGTGTTTTGTCCAGTTTGAACCATGTTTACATTGATCTCCCTCTTAAAATTTCCCACCACTGTAGTTCCAGTGGCTATAGGAGACAGAGAACTGGACTTTTAAGATTATTGGGTTCTCTGGCATGTGTCTTGGGTTGAATTAGCCTATTTCACAGTTCTGCCCATGCATTGAAGGTATATAATATATGTCTCTTTCATAACTAAAGTGCTTTGCAGAGTGAATCCATTAGTAAAGTGCAAAATAGTATTTTCTCAGTATGGCTGTTGTTATTACCGTGGGTTTCCTACCTATCGGGGATGTCTACACATCACCCTACGCCACCATAGTGATGTGCTACAACACTGTACAATGCTTATGTGAGTCTGTACATATTTGGCAACTACTTCACTGTAGTGGCGCACTCCCCCATTTTAGCCCGCTGCTATGGCAAAGTAGCAGTGAAAACTAACCATGCACTGCACACACAGCGCAGTACAGGCACTTACTGCACCATGCTTTAGTATGTCCAAAAGGAAGTATTAAAGCACTGTGCTGTACTTTAGTACTTCAAAAAGGAAGCTTGATCCAACACAGTTCAGGAACCCACCATCTATGAAGAATCTCAGAACTCCCTCCTGGTTACTGCTTGGACACTTTGAGCAGAGAGTCTGTTCTTTAAACAACGTTATAACAATGTGGGGGAGGGTAGGTACCAATTGTTTTTTTCCCCCTTCAGGATGGTTTGTAATGTAAATTTTGGGCCAGTTCGCCTTTATGCAAAGGCAGGTGCAGAGGTTTAACTGGTGATTTATATAAAAGATGCCAGGAAGGCAAAAGCTGCTGCAGAGCAGTAGTGAATTGACCTTCCTTTATTTTGGTCACTTGCTGACTGTAATCAACTTAATTCTAATAGCAGGTGATTTGAGGCCCTAATAAGTGCAGAAGTTGCCTGTGCTGTGTACTAAAAGTGCCATCTAGTGGAGAACTTCAGATTCAGGCAAGGTTGTTTCTGTGAGTGCCCTTTAATTCATTAATTACTCCGTGACCTGGAACTTATTTGCAGTTTGTCCTCTAATCAGATTCTCCTGTTCTGGGACACCCTCCTAGCCCCCTGCAAAAATAATATGGGCCCACAGCAAGTGTGATGGGAATGATCTCTGGGAACAAGGATCTAATGATCCCTGGACAACAACACAAGCACTGCCTATTGGCATATGTGGCCCACAGAACAACACTCACAGCTAAAGAGAATCCTGGTCAATAGAGATCTCTTTGGAGTAGAAAGAATTTCAACCACCAGAAAGAGAATGAAAGGTAAAGAGGTTTCTTTTTCCTATACAGAAAGAAAAGTTGGCTTTATACCAATTTGACAAACTGGTGAAATTGGAGATGGAGGCAGGAGACATCCCAGCTGGTAGAGAGAAGCGTTATGCACTCATGTCAGTTCATCATAACGAGAGCTTATATTTTCCCCAGCTCCTATGGTCATGCAGTTCATTCACAAATCCACCACAACTCAAGTGGATTCTTGGCAGGGATGAAAACTCTTCCTTTTTGCGTCAGAACTGTTGGCACATTGGAGATGAAGTGACCTCAATGGGATTCTTGCCCGTAGGCTTGGCTTTTCCTCCTTTTCCTCTGGGCAACCAATGGATTGGCTGAGGGCTTGAAGGCCTGGAGATGCACAAACAAGACACACAGAGCACTGATCAAGAATCCGTCTGTACTTTGTTCTGGAAACTTTGCCAGTCACAGCCCTTTGTTTTCGTGTTGCACTGGGTAGTGATTTATCATGTTCGGTTGCCTGACTTTTTGTCACTTTCAATCACATCACAGAAGTAAGTAGCATGACTCACACAGCCCGAGGAGATCTAGCTCATTGTGGGGTGTTAAAAATGCAAGGAATAGAGTGTCCTGAAAATAGCAGTTAAGGAAAAAGATTTTCCCTTAAGGAAATGGTGACATGATGTATGTTGTTACATAGTTGATTTTTTTTTAACTTCTCTATCCTGTCTGCAACAGCAGAAAATATTTTTGTTGTCTAAATAGTACTGTTTTCACATGTAGTAAAAAAAGGAATTGCTAACCCTAATACTTCTACACCACTTTTCATCCAAGGATCAACAAGGTCTTTACAAATACTCCTTGTACCATATACCACATCCCTCAGAAATGCCAGTCTAACCACCAAACTACAGATGACTAGTTTGAGCAATGGAAATTAAATGAGCAGCTCAAGATCACAGAACACATCAGTGGCAGAGATGGATAAAAGAGAACCCAGGAATCATGATACTCATTTATGTCTTGAATGGATTCCACCATGTTGGTCATCCTCTCAGAGATTTCAGCTTTCTCTTGATAAAATGGAGAGCTAGAACGATAATCCTGAAAGCCTGCATCATTCATATAGCAGCAGTAGAACTGTTCATATTGCTTAATAGGAGGCACGTTAAAAGCAGAACTGCATGTTAAAGAAGCATCAGTGCATAAGGACTGTGCTCCTTGCCCTCCATGGCTCTGCCCTCTTACTTATACCAAATCATAATGGGCATAAAATGCTAGCGCCCTTGTTTGCTCTGGTGTGAATGACCACACTGGGCATGTCCCCACAAGCAGGAATGTGTACTTCCCTGGGGACAAACAGCAGTGGCACAATGTGTGCCACTGCTACTTGTCCCTGGGGAACACCCATGCCAGGTGCATTCTGGCACACTGCATGTTGCCCTGGGTGGGGTAGGGGAGGCTGAGGCCACCAACTGTGCTTGCCATAGCAGCCTTACCTGGGGTCCTGAGGCCTCTAGGAACTGCAGCCATGGCAATCCTGCAGCAAGGACCCTGGTCAGCAGCCACAACATGGCTCCCACTGGTGAGGCTCCAGTTTTGGGTGGCGCAGACTGCCCCTCTTTTTTTTTAGGCATAGAATTTTTTTGACCCCAGGATCTCCCAGGGTTAAAAAAAAAAAACCCACACTGCAAAGTAGCAGCGCAAAGGACATCTTCATGTGTGGCACCACATATTGCATGTCTGTGTTTATCTGGATGTGTCCCCTGAGGACAAAGTAACAGAAAGTCAGGCCCTTATGTCTACCACTCTATCCTACACCCCATACAGCAGTTGTCTAGAGTTCAGAAAGCTGGATGCTAGGGAATCCATCTTGGTACATTTCCTACACAATAATATTAGGTGGAATACAAAATTGCCTATTGAAGCAAACTTTTAAAAGCCTGCTATGCTCTGTGAATGCACCATTTCAGATTGACAGTGGATGTGTTCCACTTTGCTCAAGTAAAATTACAAAAAACAACAACTACTGCAATCCAAATAAAAATTTCAAAATAAAACATTCTACAGCATATGCTTCTCTCCTTGGGGAGACGATGAGCAAATAAACATGTGACAGATATTAATTACATTGTTTAATGCAGTGATTCTGAACCAGGTGCCAAGCAATTTTAGCACTGTTACAGTGGCAACATGTAGGGGATGAAAGCACTGGTGCACCCCTTGACAGGCAGCACTCCCTGGTTAGGCAATGCACAGGGGGGGCAGGCAGGAGTGCTGATGCCCACCCTGCGAGTGCCGGCCAGAGAGTGGGAGTGCCAGGAGAAGCACTGCTGACACTTCCAGGAGCACTACTGGTACTTCTGGGAGCACTGCTCGTGCTTCCCGGTCAGTGAGAGTGGCCATGGCGGGAGGACCATCGCTGACTGGCCACTGGGGGGGCATGTGCCCCCCCCGACCAAGGAGGCACCAGTCACCCATATACTGTTAGATGTGCAAACGTGATTCACAAAATAAACAAAGATTTCAAATAGAAATCCATAGCGTTGAAAACATTCTGATCTGCTGTGGGCTCTCAGTTCTTTGCAACAGAAGAATTGCTCTATTATTATTTCTATAATCAAAGAATGAATGAAAACTAAGGGCTGGTGTTTTCCAAGGGGTACCTCAAATCTAAAAAGGTTGAGAAGCATTGGTTTAATGAATAACTAGAAGGAACCAATTACTGTGATCAGAGTGGCATCAGAACATATGCCGAGAAGAATAGAAGACAATGACTCTGCCAAAAGCTTTAAACTGTAAAATAAGATACAAAAAAAATGCTTTGGGGACTTCCTCTGTTGCAGGGGCCATGGTTCTTTTCCTTGAATCTCTTGAGCATATTTAACAAGTACCTTGGAGTGGCAGGAATAAGATACCTATATGTATCCATAGATAGATAGCTAAATAGACAGATAGATAGATCCATCCATCGATCCTAGTCTACACTTCCAAGTTCTTGGCAAGGTCATTCTATTCTGTTCTATTCTGCATAGGTTCTGTTACCACTCTGATCACATAGCAACGGTTCCTAGTTCTGTGATTTGAAACAATGTGATTAATCTGTCAGGTGCTTGAGTGTATGTAGCTGTAGAATGAGAGAGATATATGTATCAGTTCCAAGACTATGGACTATAATGATATGTATATTCTTTTTATATACATATATATATTATTCTATTCCATAGACGTGGAGCTGATACATCCATACATCTATCTGTCTTATTCTACAGTTTCATACATGCAAAGACATGACAGATATTAGTCACATTATTTAGAATCATGTAACAAGGAGCCAGTTACTATGCGATCAGAGTGGTAATCAAACCTATGCAGAATAGAATAAAATAGAGAAGTCGACAATGACTTTGCCTTCTATTCCATAAACTTGGAATTGATATATACATGTATCTATCTTAATCTGCCGTTCTAAGTTTTTGGCAAAGTCATTGTCTTTTATTCTACATAGGTTCTGATACCACTCCAAACACTCGTTTCTTCTAGATATATTTTATATTTTAGTTTATATTTAGTTCCTTCTAGTTATATTCTAGTTATGTTTTATTTTTCTAGTTATATTTTATATATTGCCCCAGGGGATGGTCCTGGGGCCAGTTTTGTTCAATGTCTTCATCAGTGACCTGGAAGATGGCATAGCATACAGTACACCCTCAGCAAGTTTGCAGATGACACCAAGCTGGGGGAAGTAGTAGGTATGCTGGAGGGTAGGGCTAGGATTCAAAGTAACTTAGACAAATTGGAGGATTGGGCCAAAAGGAATCTCATAAGGTTCAACAAGGGTAAGTGCAACGTCCTGCACTTAGGATGGAACTGCACCAGTACAGGCTGGAGGCTGACTGGTTGGGCAGCAACTCTGCAGAAAAGGACATGGGGGTTACAATGGTCAATAAGATGAATATGAAGCAGCAGTGTGCTTGTTGCCAAGAAGGCTAACGGCATACTGGGCTGCATTGGTAAGTGTGTTGCCAATAGGTCAAAGGAAGTGATTATTCCCCTCTATTCAGTGCTGGTCAGGCCACGTCTGGAGTACTGTGTTCAGTTTTGGGCCCCCACTACAGAAAGGATGTGGACAAATTGGAGAGAGTCCAGAGGAGGGCAACAAAATGGTGAGGGGGGCAGGGGACATGACTTATGAGGAAAGACTGAGGGAACTGGGCTTATTTAGTCTGAAGAAGAGAAGACTGAGGAGCTTAATAGCAGCCATCAACTACCTGAAGGAGGGTCTGAAAGAAGATAAAGCTGAACTGTTCTCAGTGGTGACAGAACAAGGAGCAATGGTCTCAAGTTGCAACAACAGAAGTTTAGGTTAGATATTAGGAAGAATTTTCTCACTAGGAGGGTAATAAAACACTGGAACAGGTTACCCAGAGAGGTGGTGGAAGCTCCTTCCTTGGAGCTTTTCAAAACCCAGCTAGACAAAGCTTTGTCTGGGATGATCTAGTTGGGGATGTTCCTTCTTTGAGCAGGGGATTGGACTAGACGACCTCCTGAGGTCCCTTCCAACCCTCTTTCTATGATTCTATGATTTTATATCTATGTCCCCTGAAAAAATATATAATATGTATATTATTTTATAGGTGTAACACACATATATATGCACACACACATATACATACATGCATATATACACATACATACACATATAAACATACAATCCCTTGAAAATTTTATGACAAATCTCACCCTGTAATTCAGCCAACTGGCCACTAGCTGTCCCCATTGCTTCACACAAGCAAAAAGAACAACATTTTACAGTTAAAAGACACCCCTATGTTTTCAGATGAAACATCCATCTCCAAACTTATAAGTTGCTGCTCCTGAGAGAAAGTGAATAACTCATAAAAGATAAAAAGGAGCTATCCCATGGTTGATTTTTCTCCCACCAGCATATCCTGTAACTATTTTCCTATTATTCCCTTAAAAATAAAAGTATAGGCACTGTTCCTTTCAAGGACCACTATAAATTATTTTATGGACCATGAGGCCAAATCCAGGGCCTTCACAGTTACATTTATTTATGCTACTGTTATATTTAGCCCTGAAGTTTCCAAAATGAAACTAAGAAAGGTTTTGCTAACTGACATTGGTTTTATTTTACTAGAGCTGTATCAGTGTCCTTCCTTTCATTAGAAAGGGCAAAAAACTGAAATGGAGTAGAGACCAAGGTATCCAGATAACTGAATTCCAGTGGAAAATCAGCAATTCACAATATTTGAAAGGCTTTGTCTTATACAATAAAAAATCATTTTTGTCTGCACTGAGCTCCCTCTAAAACTTAAAAAATTTAATATGCTGCCAGTTGGAGATATGATGCATTGCAGGTAATGCTTGATCACATGCTTTGGTTATGCCCTATTATTAATTCTTTTTAGAAAGAAATTATAACTAGAATTAACATGGCTTTGAACACAGCACTGATACCCTTGGCAAATGTGTGTGCAGTTGGATATATCCCCAAGGAATTCAAACTGAATCCTTCCAGATAGCACTCTTACAGTGGGACTTATTAGTAACATGCAGGATTATGTAGCTGCACTGGAAAAAGTAGGACATCTCCAAAGGTTGAAATCTGGTAAAATGAGATGGCACAGCTGACATCTATGACAGGATGCTAAAGGTTAACTGCTTCAAAAGTTTTGGGAAAATTTGGAAGGAATTCTTAGAATACTTTGGTAGCTGGATTGTTGTTCATGGCATGCTTCTTTTTTCTTCTTCTCTTCCTCCTTTCTTCCTCCTTTTTTTCTTTTTTCCTTTTATTGCTTATTTTTGTGACAGTTCAATTTTACATGTACAGCTATATATGCCTCATCAATAAAAAATGTTTAAAGGGGCAAGAAATCACAGAATCAGAAGAGAGATCAAGAGGTCATGTAGTCCAACTTTAGATCATCCCTGGCTAAACCAGTGTTGTCTAACCTATTCTTAAAAACTTAATGAACAACCCTCTTGCACAACTACCAGCCACAATCCTCAAAACATCAAAAATTCCCTAACTTGACATAAGTAAAGTAAGGGAATTAGGATACTGCCAATGCCCTGCCACTGCAGAGAGGAAGCACTTGTTAAATATGTTCAAGAAACGGTTTCTTGAACTATTACCCTGATAAGAGGGGACGGCATAAACCCCCACAGTCCATGTCAATTTGACTGTAGGTAAAATGCTTTCCTTTAGGCAGTTGGTCTAGTTGATGTAATAAAAGGTATCATCTCTGAACTAAGAGTTCTAGATTTTTGTATTCCTTTAGCCAGGAACGCCTGAGTTTTTTAAGTCCCAGCAGAAGCAGAAGGAGAATTACAGCTCAGTTAAAATCCCCAGCTTCAGCTGCAGCCAACACTCAGTATTTCTGAAGTAAAAAAAAAATCCCCATGACTTCTAACAACAGGAGATGACAAAATTCCTCCCCAGCCCCTTGTGACAAAGAGCAAAGCCCAAGAACATGGGATAACCAAAAATCCTCCACTCTGCACTTCAACCTGGGGACCACAAATACAACTCCATACAGCACACTAACTGGAGAATCAGAACTCTCCAAGGAAGAATAAGCCAGCTCTAAACTATACATAGGACCAGCTATACAAATAAATATTTACTCCTTAACCCCCGTTATGCCCCCAATTTCTAGCTTTACAAACAGATGCTTAGGACAATATGTGAAAGATGGCTGCATTCTCCAGTGCCTTTCATGTAGTTAGTGAATTGGAACAGATCAGCTTCAGAGGTCAGAAAGTGACTTCTTGAGCTCTATTACACTGCAGAATAGCTAAAGAAAGTAATGGAAGCCCAGGCATTTAGAAACATAGGAACTGCCAGACCAGATCAGACCAGTGCAATGATCTCATCCTGTCTTTGATAGTGGCCAGGACCAAATGCCAGAGAGGAAGGTGTAAAATGTCCACAATTTCCTTTTTTCCCCCTAAAAATGCCTATCAAGAAAATTTCTCTTGCCTGCAGGCTATTAAAACTATTAGAACAATGCATTGAAAAATGCCCTTCATGGAAGCCACTGCCTTGAAGAGGAGAAGAGATGGACTGAGTTAACAAGACAACTGAGCAAGCTTTAAAACTAGGATTTTAGACATTACAGGATTTTGGCAGACCATGAATCTGGGGACTTGGGTTCATCTCAAAGCTTAACAATTCTCTCATGCTTCCATTTTCTATGACTGTGTCTTGTTTTCACTTGGGCTCTGGCTTCTTCACAGCATGCATCCAAAACACAGACCTGCTATCCACTTAATCAGATCCACAAAGCTTTGGTTTTGCTTTCTGTGTCAACAGAGTCTTCTCAGAGAAATCCACTGTGGCCCTGATTATCCTGGAAAATATCCATTTTATCCTAAAATAATTACAAATGCCTTACAAGGCCTTCATAGATTTAGGCTTTTTCTTGCTGCTATGCAAAAAAAATCATCCAAGAGTATTCAAAGAATACAACGTTTGATGAATTTGACCTTATCTGGGGCCTTTACTGAGCATTCCTAAATCAGTTTTCTATTATGCCTCTATTTAATATTTGAAAATGATCAACAAGTGTCAAAACCATACTGGTATCAGTGTCTAAATATTTTAGGTCCTGGAAAGGATATGTGTCCGATGTCCTAGAACAGGAATGGCCAACCTGCAGCACAACTGCCACAAGCAGGTAGCTGCTGTGTGGGGCACATAAGACCTGGGTGCTCAGTAAACTGGAGTCAAGGGGGCTCAGGATGCTGTTGCAAGAAGATGTTAGGCATCATCACCAAAAGCCAGGTTCACCCTTCCTTGGCCCTGCAGCTGCTACCAAATTCAGGGCTTTGGATCCTTGTTTGCCTTATAAAACTGCAGCAATTGCAGGGCCAGGGAAAGGTTAACCTGGTTCTTGACAGCAACACTTCTCTCTCAGCAGTGTCCTATCCCTATATACAGTTGGAGGCTCCAGCTCCCCTGCCTTCATACTGGCACCCCAGGGCGCACACACTACCAGATATGCCTTGATGGGCAGATCAGAGGACAGGGGTTAGAGAGGCACTTACAAAAGGGGCAAGGCTTAACTAGTGGTATGCCACCAAAAAGTTTGCCACCACTGATCTAGAATTTCTCAAAGGCCCTGTACAGACATTACACTTTCACCAGTATAAGTGAATTGGAAGTGTTTGGAAACTGGTCTATACGCATAACAGAACTGAAGTTCAGCACACGTAGACTGATTTTAAAATGGTAGAACCTGGTCTAAGATTTCCCCCCACCACCAAAAGGTGAATGTGTGTCCTGTTCATTACCAATCTAAACTATTCTAGTTACAGAAAACTGCGTAACTTAGATTGATTCTGCCTTGGGCTTTTTGAACATCTGTACCTAGCCAAAATGTTTGCAATTTTTTTCTCCTTTCCACAGGTCTTATGCATGGCCTTTTCCACCCTGGTATAATTAGTACCTGTGATTCACGACTAATGCAGCCCCATTATGCTTTTAGCAACAAAGGAACCTCCATGTAACAACCCAAGACAGGATTCTGATGCTCTCTGAAAAACTGAAACCACTACAGTACACTTTTGAAAGGCAGACATCATATAGCTGTCTGTCTATCACTGTAGTCAACAAAATTATCCAGATCAGAATTCCCTCCTTTGTCTTGGAAAGACCAGAGCTGTCATCTCCTTCAAAGGTAAGGAGAGGAAGAAGGGCCTGTTCTACAAAAGGCTGAATTTCTTTGACTCCCATTCTAATGGAAATATTCCCTACTCAAGAACTTGGAGGGATTCAAGTCTTTAAACAGGTACAAATTATATTCTCAGAAATTAACTCATACAATCTCAATCCCTTTCTCCTTTCAGATATTACATATCTCTCCAACACCCCCTCAGTGTCTTCCTCTGTATCAGTCACTTTGGTGTCCACTAGAGTGGCCATTGGTCCTATTTTATACCAGGCCATTCTGTTTCTAAATCCTTTGTCCCCTGTCCATTTCTGAATGAGGGATGGACATCAAAGTCCTGTTTTTCAGTTCATTGGTGGAAATACATGTCAGTCATTTGTCCTCATGATTTTACTGGCTGTGCCTAGAGGTAGGGCACTGCACAGCCAGGAAGAGAGGAGTTCCAAGCAAGCCAGGAATGGAGGGAGGGAGGTGGTGGCTCCACATCTTTCTGCTGATTGGCCAAGGGATCTGGTGGCCCCACCCTCACTGCTGATTGGCTGAGGAGGTGGCACCTCCATTCCTCACTGCTAATTGGCCTGGGACTCACCAAGGGGCTGTCCTGTATTCTGGGGCTATGTCAGGGGCCACCCTAGTGTCCACACAAGGAGGTTATTTTAATGTTATATCCTCATCAGACTTAAGCATGACTTTGGAGAAGAAGAAGATTAATGACATGTGGCCATGAGTAGTTGGAAAGGTCACCATGCTAACCAGTAGCTCCTCCTTCACTTGAGAAAACAGGAAATCTTGTGTTTTACTAGATTTAACAATGCCCACGTCATACTGAGTAGACAAATGAATCTTCACTGTCTTGTGTCCTGAATGTAGAAGTCCCAAAGATATCTAGAAGAGCTTTGCACAGTGATAGAGGGTAAAACTCCTCAGATAATTTAAGTTTGAGTTCCAAATTCATTACTTGTAGCAGTAGCATGATTTGATGCAAGAACATTTCCCATATCTCAAGCTGCAGGTGCCTCAGAAGCTAAACCAAGCTCCAAAACAAATCATGGTTATCTTCTGGTCGGAAAGTAAGTTGCACTGTATTTACTTCCCTTAAGGAATTCCTTCCTGGAACACGCTCCAAGCTCCTGCCATAAATGGATAAGTAGACGAAACTTCACAATGCACCAAGCATGGATTTTCAATATTTGTCTGAAGGTTGGGGTCTTCTGCTAAGAGGCCACAGGGAATAGTCTTTTCTATTTCCAAGCCGAGATACTGAAGCAACACTCACAGTGAGCACATCTACACATGCGCTTTAATGTGCAATAGCCTATTTTACTGTGCATTAAAGTGTCTCATAAAAAAAAAATCAAATATGGTAATGCACAGTAAAACAAGCTACTGTGCCTTAAGCATGACTTTAAAAAACCTCACATTGGAGGTACTTCATTTAATGCACATTTAGGAAAAGTGCATTAATGTACTTGTAGATGTGCCTACTATTGCATGGAGAAATTTGGTAGCAAGGTGCTTGACTAACTGGTCTATTTTGGGCTGAGTCACATGTGTAGCAGGCAGGAAGCACATCCCATCCCTTAGGACCAGTCACAGTAAAAACATGGCACCCACTAACCCACCAATCCAAAGTACAATGATGGGTTTCCAAGGGGTTGGTAGTGTCAGAGGGGAAATACTTATCAGGAGAAGACTCAGGACTAAAATACAGATGAGCCTATGGTATTTGACACCCAACAATATAAAAGTCACTACAATAAAATAATACTGGAAGCAAATGATCCTAAATCCAGAGGGGAGTTCAGAGTCTACACCTAAATAAGATATTTAAAGTAGTCTAAACTAAAACCCTAAACACACAAGCTCCCCAAACTGCAATGTTCAATATCCATATCTAAGTTTTGAAATTTGTTCTAAATAATAATGGAAAGTTAGCAGAAGGGCTGGTAAATCCTCTTGGCTTAATAGGGATATCATGGTCCTCTTGAAAAAGAAGAAAGAGGTATACAAACAATGGAACAGTCTCCAAGGAGGACTATACAACAACGGCCCACAATTCTAGGGAGCAGATTAGAAAGACTAAGGTGGCGACTGAATTTAAAGTAGCAACATAAATCAAGGACAATAAAAAGTCCTTCTTTAGGTATGTAGGGAACAGGAGGAAAACAAACGGAAGCCTTGGGTCATTGCTTAACAACTCAGAACAGCTGGTTACCAACACTCAGGAGAAAACTGAACTCCTGAATAACTATTTTGCTTCAATATTTCACCAAACAAATGGGAAAATCATGGGCAACTGGTGCCACCTAAGTCAGGTAGCCAAGTCAAGTCAGGTCCACCCCGTGGCCAATCTTGCCAATGCGGGGAGTCCCCCGTGGCCAATCGTGCCAACCAAGAAGCACCACAGCGCTCCCAGAAGTAGCTATGGTGCTTCATTCAGCACTCCCACTCCCGCCTGCCCCCACTGCTCCCGCCTGCCCGCACTGCTCGTTGCCTAAGTGGGGAGTGCAGCCTGTCAGGGGGTGCACCGGCGCTCTCATGGGGTGCATGTGCACTCCCACACACCCCCTACATGTCGCAACTGTGGAAAATCATACTAGATAAGGTTCAGAATGGGCATGCTGGGAATGACTGCCTTCCTACTGTTGATATTGAGCTGGTGCGTGATCAGTTAGAAAAGTTAGACATTTATACAAGTCAGAAGGACTGGATGAACTTCATCTGAGAGTGCTGAAAGAGCTGGCCAAAGTCATCGTGGGACCTCTGGTGAAACTTTTCCAAAATTTGTGGTGCTCAGGGGAGGTCCCTGAAGACTGGAAGAGGGCCAATGTTGTACCCATCTTCAAGAAGGGGAGGAGAGAGGACCTGGGCAACTATAGGCCAATTAGCCTAACTTCCATCCCAGGGAAAATCCTGGAAAAATTCATCAAGGGGTCCACGTGCAATACACTTGCAGAAGGTAGGATTCTGAACAACAGCCAGCATAGCTTCATCGTAAGCAGGTCTTGTTTTACCAATCTCATCTCCTTCTATGAGCAGGTAACTTGCCACCGGGATAAGAGAAAGGAGGTCGACGCTGTATACCTAGACTTCCAAAAGGCCTTTGATCTGGTATCCCATGATGTTCTCACGGGAAAATTGAAGGACTGCAGCTTAACTGCTTGACAGGTAGGTGGGTAGGAAGCTGGCTGTGGGCTAGGACCCGGAGAGTTCTAATGAACGGATCTGTGTCATCCTGGTGAGAAGTGAGAACTGGTGTCCCTCAGGGGTCTGTGCTTGGTCCAGTGCTTTTCAACACCTGTATCAATGATTTGGATGTGGGGGTGAAGAGCACAGTAGTCAACTTTGCGGACAACACCAAGTTATGGGGGAGAGTGGTCACGCTTGAAAATAGGCTGCAGATACAGGGGGACCTAGACAGGCTGGAAGCTGGGAGGATCTGAACCAGATGAAGTTCAACATTGAGAAGTGTAAAGTGCTCCATCTGGGGATGAACAATCCCCGACAGACTTACAGGCTCGGTGGCGCCAAACTGGCACCACGACTGAAAAGGACCTAAGGGTAATAATAGTCCATAGTATAAACATGAGCTGTCACTGCGACGCTGTAGCCAGCAGGGCAAACAATACTCTGGCATCCATCAACTGATACATCTCAAGCAAAACCAAGGAAGTTATTCTTCTGCTTGACTCAGCATTGGTGAGACCGCAGCTGGAGTACTGCATACAGGTCTGGGCACCGTAAGTCAACAAGGATGTGGAAAAACTTGAGACAGTCCAGAGAAGAATCACCCATATGATCAGAGTCTTGCAAGGCAAGCCATACGAGGAAAGGCTGAGCCATATGAGGAAAGGCTTGGGTATCTTCAGCCTAAAAAAGAGAAGGCTGAGAGGAGACTTGGTAGGAACTTACTGCTATGATCAGGAGACTGCATCAAGGGCTCAGCAAACAACTGTTCACCAGGGCACCCTTGGGAAAAAACAGGAGTTATGGCCACAAACTCCTGGAAGACGGTTCCAGACTTAACACTAGGAAAAACTTCTTCACAGCTAGGGTCTCCAGACTGTGGAATAAACTCCCTCCAGAGGTGGTACAATCATCTACACTAAAAATCTTCAAGAGGAGACTGGATGGTCACTTTGCTGGGGTCACCTGACCCCAATTGTCTTTCCTGCCTAGTACAGGAGTGCTGGACCTGATGATCTTGCGAGGTACCTTCCAGCCCCTTACAATCTATGAATCTATGAAGATCAAGTCACAGAAATGCTGATACCTCAAGTGTGCTATAAAACCTTTATTTATTGATTCTCTCTGGCTAACTTTCATACAGTTACGCCCCATGTGCATATTCTTATCCCATGATAAGTGGCAGTTAAACCATGGTAGTTAAACCATCACTGCAAGAGCACAGGAAGTTACCATTGAATAACTGTGGTGCAGCAAAGTCTTATCCTATTTTACCCCAAGGTAAATTGTGCATATGTCTATAACCTGTGTGCAGTGAACTATGGTTCTCACTGTTATGAATGCTACAATGTATTGTAATAATATTGTAGAATTATTGTAGAAATTGTAGAATGATATAAACTCTACAAATTCACAATTTTGTTTTATACACAGTCCATGCAGTAGAAGTGAGTTCCTACAAAGGAAGAACTGATTCAATTTCCTGCTTAATTATCTTCACTTTTTTTGTTTTCCCTTTGCTGACAAATATTAGTAGTTTTAAATCAAACCTTAGTCTTAAATCAAACCTTTCCCAGTATAGCAGATTTTCAAAAAAATGTCACATTAAGTGATTTTTGCTAATATGAAAATCCATAGCTATGTCTACACATCTCCCCAGAGATTAATATCTCTAACACAAAATGAAAGAATGAGTGTTAGACACAACAAAGAAACAGAAAAAAACAAGACTTACACAAATCGATGCATTTGTCAATATAAGCTGTTTTCCATGCTTGATACCAAGAGTTCTGTTGTAAAACCATATCAGAAAGTGGAAACCACCATTACTCCCACCAAGTAAAATGGGCAGTTATTTTCATAATAGAGAAAAGCATTGATCTGCTGAGAAAATGTGGGATACAAAGAAGGCAGTTCCAGGTACTGCATAGATTAAGCACATGAAGCATAAATTAAGCATATGAAGACCTCTTATCAATTTTCCCTGCTAAGTTTCCTCAGAAGGGAAACTGACTGAAGAATTACTATGTTTTTGTATTCATCCAGATGCTGATAACAATTAGCAAGCCCCCCGTGCCATCATCACTATATCTTTAAGCAGAGAGATGTAGTTAGCTGTGTTAATCTGATGTCAGCATCTGATAAAGTGAACTCCATCTCATGAAAACTTATGCATCTCTGATTTTGTTAGTCTGTAATATGCATCTCTACCTTGCCTTATAACTTTAGGATGACAGCAAAGCTATAATAAAAACAAGACACTGGTTAAAAACGTAATTCTTTCTAGGGCTGTGCAAAGCTTCAGTTGCTGATTCAATTTGGAGGAGATTTGAATTGAATTGAATCAGGAGACCAATAAAAAGGGTCCAAATTGATTTGAAGCCTCTGAATCAATTCAGAAAAGTTTCGGAGAAGATTCAGAGATTTGGTGATTCGGGCTGTCCCCACTCGCTGCTGCAAGGAACTGGACCTAGACTCTGTGCCAGTAAGTAGGGGGCAGGGGGTGGGGTGGAAGGGATCATGGAGAGACCCCTACTAGGCCCCATCCCCTGCCTGCTCCCCCAGCCCCCTTCAGTGCCCGCTCTCCCTGCCCCATCAATGGCTGCCTCACCTGGCCCCAGCATCCTGGTGCATAAAAAAAAATAAATAAAGCCCCACACTCATAGACTGCTGCAGTGGCCATCAGGAGCTTTGGGGGCTCATGGCAGAGCCCTCACATGCAGGGCAGTGGGGGGCAGCAGGGATCGCTCCCCCACCTGGCAAGAGCTGGTGAATGCGGGGCTTTTTTGCTTTTTTTTTTTAAGTGCCGGGATCCTGGGGCCACGTGGGGCAGCCATTGACGGGGCTGGGAGAGTGGGTGGAGGATGGGGCCTGTTTGATTAGAAGATTCAGCCGATTCAGCAGTGGCCAAATCTCTGAATCAGATTTGGCTGAATCGATTTGGGACAATGATTCCAATCACCAAATTGAATCAATGTTCCCCAATTGGCTGAATCCAAATCCAAAGTGAATACTAGCTGCTTCGCATAGGCCTAATTGTTTCTGGAAAATATGAAGAGCAACTCAATTCTAAAATCACTAGTATGTGACCCTGGATCAGACTCTACAATAACATTTTGATTTTTATTTATCTAAAATGTCCCATGTCAGAGAAACAAAGAGACACCTCCATGTCTGGAGATGGTATAGCACAATAAGGGCAGATTCAAGTAATGATAACAACAATAGCTGGAGTAATAGGATCCCAAGAATTCAAAGCTTCCCTAGCCAGCCTCACAACACATTGTCCAAGGGAGTTATAGTATTAAAGGGATAGTGTCAGCTCAGAAGTCATATGTTGTATACCACTTCCTTTACCTACTATACCAATACCAATTCCATAAGTAACGTGGAAATAGTCTCCTTACACATCAGTATAGCAAGTAATCCACCAGTAGCATTTAAGTCAACATTAACCAGAATAATCAAAGGACACATCTACACACACATTTACTGCACAGTAACCAAAATTCCTCCACAGTAACTGAAAATTACTGAGCAGTACGGGCGGCATCTACACACACACACCCATACTGTTCAGTAAATGTGGTGACTTATGCTGCTTGGGTATAATATTTACACCCAATTAGTTACTGTGCAGTAATGCACGTGTAGACACCTTGCTGCACAGTAACAGTGCATGTATGGATTGATTTGGGACTAACTTTAATCCCAAGTCGATCCACACACAGCGTTACTGCGCTTTAATGCCTGCATGTGTAGACACCAGCATAAACCTGCTTACTGTGCAGTAAATTTAACGTGATATAAATGCAGGTGTAGATGCACCCAAAATGTATCAATTCAAGGAGTATTATTATTTATTATATGCCAGTAAAACTTCGTCCTACAAACATTCATAAGAAGCAAAGTGTAAAGGGACAAAGTGAATCACTGAAAAATTTTGAAAGATATTCATGGAAAATAGTTTGCACCTTGCACCCAGCTCTATTATCATGTTTTTATTTACTATTCTAGAAGACTTTCCTAAAAGAATGATTTAATAAGTACTGTCTAGGCACAATGTTGTCTTCTTCCAGCACAAATGCAAAAGATTTCTCTGCAGAAAAGCATACCGTATTATTAAATAATAAGGGTGAAAGTCAGGTCTCTCTCAGTAGTGTTATGACTGTGTTGAGAATTGTGGTGTTGGTAGAGCGCAGTGATCCAAACATTCCTGAACACTGAAGCTCAGCAGATCAAGATGCAAATTATGCTGCCAAGTCCCATCATGCCTACTATATTTTGGGCCGTTACTGCACTATATTCCTAAGGGTTACAAGGCTGTAATGTTGAACAAACCTAATGAAAGCGGTTTCCAGATTGCTGGAGGGCTAGGACTGGTGGTACTGTAAATGAATTCCACAACAACTGCTACTTCTTCCTGTGGGTGATTTATAGTTACATCTGCATTTGAGGGAGTTTGTGTGTGTGTAGTTTTATAAGGAGAGAAGTGTTGGAACAAACTAGTATTTTGAAAGGTAGGTAACTAAAATAAAATTACTACAATGAGTGATAAGTCTTTTCTATTATAACCATTTCACTCCAGGTCTGGCAGTTGTTAAGCACCCACAATTATCACACATCAAGTTTGTTTCCATGGTAAGGGTGAATAAAATGTATTGGAAAACTCTATGAAAGGAGTTGTGGGTTTAAATCACAGAGCAGAGAGATACAACAGTGATGGACACTTCAAAAAAAAAAAAAAACCAAGAGAGAGAAGTAATTATAAAGAATGATCAGTATGGATTCATCTTGCTAGTACAGACAAAAATCAAACTGAATTTTAAACATATTCTGTACAGATGAATGACTTCTATGGCATTGCACTATGCTAGAACACCAAAGAATTTAACATCACAGCTGTAGAATGGCTTCAGTCATCTAATACAAGCAGGTCTGAAATGATGGTCCCAATTCATGCAGCGAGCTCTGACACCAATGTGACATCTCATTGATATGCCTGTCCTCCTGGGTCAGAAGTGGTATCATCACATGATCAGGCAGCTGCCACTTATACACAAGTTGGTGGTCCTTAAAGCATCTGTATTACATTTACTTCAATTATGTTCATTATTCAAAAGCTTATGTAATTTTATTTTAATTCTGGATTGATTAAGAACAACTATTTAGCATGTGAAAGGTACTGGTTTGTTTTGATTAGTAAGATAAGCCACAGGGCTGCAAATAATGACTGACTGAACTTACAAGCACATCAGGCACTAAATCCTTGTTTGTGCAAATGCAAGCTTCAGGTTCTGCAAACATTCCCTTGTATTGGTTTAAAAGGACCCTTTCAACCATCATGCCAGTAAAAGTGCATCCAGCAAACATTCATGGGAAGCATAGAGCAAAGAGGCAAAGAAAACCACTGGAAAACATTAACAGATATTGATGGAAAAAAAGTCTGCACCTTTTCCCCAGCTTTACTATCATGTCCTAAAACAATTCCCATAAATACAGCTACTAGCCCTGATGTGACCAGGACATAAGGATGTTCCTGTCTCAGGAGAGGAAACAGAGTAGTCCTGTCAGGTGTGTGAAGAGACTCCTTCCTTCTGGGAACCAGGATGAGGGGCCTGGTTAAATGGTGTCAAAGTGCAAAAGACCCTTAAAGAAAAAATGCACCTCTGAACAAAGAAAGAGATCATTATACTTTGCACCTGTTTAACAAAAATATCCATTTAACCTGTCAGCTCATTAATAAAGGTGCAGTTAAGTATCACATTATTAGTAGGATTTTCTCAAAATCGGAAATAGGACACAGTTACATGCCAAGACAGTGCCAAGGTGTCTACCTCTTTAAAAAAACCTACCCTCTCTCCCTTTCCCCTTAGAAATTAAAAGTGGAATTTTTATTGCATGTTTTATCTCTATTAATCCCAGCATGATTTGTTCATGTTCATGAACAGGAAGCAGCTACCACTTTTTTCTTAAAGATAAAAAGCTGGATTCTGCTTTACTTTATATATGCTCATGGAGGCATGTCTACACCTACATATTCATGCCAGAGTTTATTGCTCTTGGGCACCATGTTTACACGTGTACCCAGGACCGCAGATTGTTGACCTATGTCAGAGCAGCCCCAGCTGACAGGGAACTGGGGGGAGGGAGGGCATCCTGCCAGCCCAGGACTGCTCCAATGCACCTTGTGCTGCAGAGGGGCTGGGTGGGTCACAAGGATGCTCCACTGCAGGGCTAGCTAACAGGCAGCCCTCACACTGAAGCACCCTTGTACCCCAGCCAGCCACATTGGTGTCTACACATGTAGTACTGCGGAGAAAAAAAATCTCTGCAACAGCATAGTACTTAGATTTACAAGTACTAACCTCCTACAGAGTTTAGTAGTTTCCTGCAGCCTAATAGGGTCGCACATGTAAACAGACATTTACTGCAGAGCTAATTAGTCTACTCCACAGTAAACATCTCATGTAGATGTGCCCAGTGAGAGTAAAGGTAGCAGGATCTGACCCCCAAAGAGTATTAAAACTGAATTTGTTCAGGGTCATTACAGATAAGATATTTCCATTTGGCAAACAGTTATAAGGTGGGGCGGCGGGGAATTAACCATTTTAGGGTCCTCAATCAGAACAGACTCTCTTTCAATTAAACTTTAAAGATAATTGCAGAATCCTGATTCATTTTGAAAAGTACTTACCCCCACCAGTGCACTCATTAATGCTGAGCCTTCCCCTGTATGTAGTAGATGCTTGCTATAGGATGGAGACATCTTGTGTATGCCCTTGATAATGTAAATATAGCTTAAAATTAATAGGGCTGCTGTGGTTTGTAGGTGCTCACCAATATAAAAAAGGGTTGAAGTCAATAGGGCTGCTTGTGTGAGCAAGTGCTTAATCACCCTGAGTCAGAACTGCATAATCTACTTTTTAGTTTTCAGTATGAAAATATTTTTAATATTGAAAATTCTGGCTCTACCAGAACATAAAAATGGCTCTGGAACTGGCAGGTATCAAGTACTAGGCAAACAGAACTTGGAACCTGAATTCAGATTCTGACCGAGCTCCTTGAAGCACAGACCTATATTCTTATATTCCTCTCTTCAGAGTACTTAGCACAGTATAGGCACAAAAGAAATAAGGAATGATAAGATGAGGTGTGGGGTTTCCTTGATGCTATTTTTCTATATTTTTCAGTGTTGCCATGTAAAATTTCCCTTAGGAACTACTTACTGCTCAACTAACTTATTTTGTTAGCTTTCTAAACCATTACTGGTTGTGTGTGTGTGACATGGCGCCAAAACCAAGGCAGGTCAGAGTGCATTTAAAGAGGATAGGACCAGGATGGCATACATAAAGAATCTGTGAGAAAGGAAGCACCAGAACTAGCAGCAAGGTGGGGTTGCCTGCATGGTCAGCCCTTCATTTGAATGCAAATGTAATTTTGGGGCAGGCAGTTATCTGTGACATCAGGCAGAACCTTAGTAAACTGTTACCACCAGCACCTGGTAACACCATTGTTAATCATGTGTAGTAAAGGGACATCAGGGCTAGCATGAGTCATTTATAGAGCCAGCTAGGACTAGAAAAGAGAGAGAGAAAGAAAGAGGAGGGGGAAGAGATCAAACAACCACTGCAAGGAGCAGGATGTCCTGGCAAGACACAGCCGGGCTATGAGCATCATGTATGTGGGTTATCTCTTGGATAAAGAAGCCAGCATGTATCCGGGATCTGCAAGGTGCAACAATAACAACCTGCCAGTGCAAAACTTTGTCTCTACGCCACCCTACTCAGATTATATGGGATATCATCATGTGCCAAGTATGGACAACCATGGACAGACTTCAGGAACCTGGGGATCTCACTATGGTCCACAAAGAGAGGATTGGAATGCCTATGGGCCCGGACCCTCCAGCACAGTTACTGCTGCACAGATCAATGGCTCCTCTCCTGGGCAGGTCTCCTACAGTTCTACTGATTACAACTCTCTCCATCCTACTGGATCTGTGGTTTTACCTCCTGTAGATACAATTAACACGGAGCAAATCTCTCCCAACCCTCAAAGGCACAGCTCTTATGAATGGATGCGGAAAACGGTGCAATCTACTTCCACAGGTATGTGGGCACTGGGGGTTAGGGAGAATGAGAATCCTGATTTTTCTTGCTATCCATTAAGTAGTGATTCTACTCCTGCATGATGTCTTTGATCACATGGTTTATTACATTGCCATTCCTGATATCTGATATTGGGGCAAAAGAAAAATCAGCTTCTAAAGGAAAAGAAAATGCTCAGTGCACTTAAGTGACTTCACTTGTTATGAAATGTGCAACATCTTGGCTGAATTTCTAAATTATATGATTTAAATGAGATTTGCCGGTGTATTTCCAGGGAAAAACAACAGCAAAAAATAGTGTTAAAGCCCTGATTTTTACTTTCCTTATTTACTGTCCTCCAGTTTTAGAGTAAGCATGACAAAATGCAAACCAAAATATACATTTAGCACAGATGCCAAAACCAAGGCTTTACACTGAAAATGATTTCTTCAAACCTGAAGATCTGTCTCAGGTAGGAAGACAAATTGAAGTTAACTGAGCAAAGATAAGGATCATGCCTCCAGAAAAAAAGTCAACACCATAGCTCCTTTTTAAAATATTAATGTTTTAAAAGTGACTAGATAAGGAAAGGCTTGCTTCAGGTGTCTTATCACAGGAAGGAACACTGAAACCCTTAGTTACACAACCAATCAAATACCTTAGCAGGTCAATCTGATTCATAAAACTGAGTAGGTAAAAGTAATGGGTAACAATAACCATATAACAGGTAAAAATTAATCCCCAAACCCTAGGAAAAGGTTCTGTTTGATGACGGAATGAAACAAGGCAACAAAATTAGCAGAGTTTGCCTATTAAATATCCCTAAATCAAAACACAACCATCAGGGGAGAGGAAACAAAACCAAAAGGCTGCCTGGGAAGAACCGAGACAAAACTGTGTGTGAAAGCAGCAGACCCTGTGAGGTGCTGAGTACCCTCTACTCTCATTTTGCCCAGTAGGAATCAAGGGTTCTCAGTACCTGTTTAGTGCTCAAGTCTTTCAGCTACACTGCAGGGGATTTCTTTCTTCCCTTTTCCCAGCCTTTGTCTTTTGCACTCTGTAAGCAATGCTTTAAATTTAACCAGGATTTGAATTTCTGAAGGGAAAATAAAACCAAACAATATCCTAAATAATCAAATGGAAGAAATACAGAAAACCCTACATTAAAATGGTGCATCTGATCTTCTAGGGCCAAACTGCAGCAGACCTACCCAGGCTGAATAGTCTTTTTTATCATGTTTAAGACACCTGAAATCAATGGGAGAATTTATATAGTAGGGGGGGTGAATGAGTGAGGATATTACCATTTTAAGTCCTTAAAACATGAGGTTATGAACCAGGTGTTTTTAAAATCAGTTCCTTCACATCCAGCACTCTCCAGCTACCAAAGCACAGACCCTCACATCTAAGAGACGCTATGTCTTCCAAGTAACAATCAATCCTCTTTTAAATGTGAAGAAATGCACATCAAGGATACAGAGCACAAAGATTTGGAGCTCATGAGCCAAATGGCAGAAAACCTCCTCCAAATAAAATGCCCCCCTCCTCCTCCCTGCTTTTCAGCTCTTATCCTCCATTCCTCCTACATTTTCATACCTATCATTTTGGACTACAAACTCTTCTGGGCAGCCTTCATCTCCTAAGCAGCTCCCATCTCCTTACCTGCCCATGCAGCCTTCTCACCTGGTGGGCACTGTATTACACGTGTAAAGAACAAGAACTTTGTCACTGCCCACCTAATAGCATGACCTGGGCTCTTTCATACTAGCCCTGACAGCTCTAAGTCATGCAAGGTGCAGAGCCTGCAGCAGGAAGCACGGGTGTGAAGTGCTCGCACCTTTCCATTCTGTACTGCCTGCTCCAATGAGGCCCTCAACTTTTAGGAGCTCAAAAGGAGCTGAAGGTGCTCAGCATCTCATAGGATCAGACCCTACAAAGGTGATTCTTATTCAAATGCCTAAAAGTCAACCAAAGGGACACTGAATGCCGTGGGAGCCTTTCCACTGACTTAACTGGGTATTGGATCAGGCCTAACAAGAGAAATCCTTCCTTCTGAGCAATAATGTCAAAACAGCAAGTTTTTCCTATTGCCTATTCTCTCTGCTAATGAATTTTTAATTCTGGAAAACTCAGCTCAGCCACAACAGCCATTTCACTAGGGAGGGTCCTGCTCCTAGCCCTCATTCTCTTCGAGCTTCTCATCCTGCTTTTAAAAGGAACAAATTGTTCCCAAGTTTTCCATCAGGATTAAACTTGTTTAACTACCATCCTTAACATCCATAGGTCCTATGCATGTAAGTGTGAGTTTAAGTGAGATACAGGAGTATTTCCCATTTAGTAAGCCAGTTGCAAATTCTTAAATGTTTGCCAGATCATGGTGCACACCATTCTTTAGGAGGAAACCCACTGCAGTTTACACCCCCCGAGCCCTGTACAAATATTAAGTCTGATCCATCACTATTTTGTTTGTTCAGCAAAACTACCAGCGATTTCAGTAAAAGCTTGCCTATATAAGGACCCTAGAATCAAGCCCATTATCAAATTAGCTGTCCCAAGTACTGTTGCCACTTTTTTACAAAGAAAAAAACTGAAGCTCAAGAGCCAACTTGCCCATGGTCACTCAGCCAGAAGCCAAAATAAATTAGATGAATTGATACAGTCAATGAATATTCATGCAAGATAATCTTGCAAGTCTACAAGGATTGCTCCCATTAATAATTCCCTTGGAACTCAGCAGAGCTACTTGCATTAGGATTACTCACAGGAGCGGTCATGCCTGTGAATAAGGACTACAGGCAGGAGCCCTAATATGGAACAAATTCTCCACCTACAATGATTTTTACAGTGGGCTTCTCTCACTGTCGTTTTCTGCCCTCTTGACCTGACAAGTGCTGAAGGACAACCTATTACCCATTCTCTATTATTGTCTTATTCCCTGGATGTCTTTCCACCACTGTTCTTCTTTCTTGTCGTTAAAATTTGCATGGAAATAAAAGAAAGAAAAAAAGATTGCAGCTAGTACAGTTTTAACAACAATTAAGACCAGGTTCTTAGGTGGGAAAAGGTGAAATCAACTGAATTATTCCAGTTTACACCAGTGGAAAAGATGCTTCTCAGGATGCAGCATCAGGGACTGGCCTGTCAGTTTGGTGGTGCTACTTTAGTAACGCATTACTTTAGTCCACCATTTGCAGGTTGAAGGATATATTTCCTTTGGTTTATAATCCCCTCTCCTAGGTGCTTTGGGATTGGAGCACGGTGGGGCCCAGATTTATACCCACTGGCAACATTTGGACTGAGTGCTTGGTCATTGCACTGTTTAAGGGATTGAACAAACAAAAGAAAGCAAAATATGTTAGGACTTCAGAGAAGGGCTCAGAAGAGACTTCTAGGAGGAAAAATTTTGAGCATTAAACATTCAGGTTTTTTTTACCCCAGGATATAGTTGGGGCTATGCCCTTCTCTCTCACAGTTGCCCCTTCCCACTCCGAAGTTACCACACAAAGGGGCAAAGACAGACAAGGCAACTGTCAACTAGCAAAAGGGCACCTTAAAGCCCGGGCAAAGATCCCAGTACATCCTTCAGTTCTCCTCACATTTTCCAAAGAATTCAAAGGGAAAATTGAAGGGAAAATTTTCAGGGGAAACTGAAAAAATGTGGTTTGGACCATACCAAAATTCACCCCATTTGGGTTTCATTGCTACTGACTTCCTGCCCCTGGGGCAGGGGGCTGGACTCGATGATCTCCCGAGGTCCCTCCGGCCCGAACGTCTATGAAATCTACCAGGAAGAGATTGCTCCCTTGTATTTTTGCAGAAGAGACAGAAACGTCACTTTCCGGTTTTGTGAGAAAGCACCAGTGGTGTTTTCTCACAAACTGAGGTGAAACCATAACAAAACCAAGGCTTTGAGACACTGGTGACAATTCACTTTGCCGGCAGTTTCACTAACAATGTGAATTTAGTCACAGAGCTGTGGGGCAGAAGAAAAGAGGTGGCTCTTTCTTACCATAAAGTAGAAAAGAGGCACAGGGTTTTATGATGGGATAAGAAAGGGGATGGAAGGAAAGTGATTAAAGGCAGAGCTAGACACTTCCTGTACACAATGACTCCGATATCGTGCCTGTCCAATGACAGTGTTATTCTGAAAAGACAGGTCACACGCCGGTTATGACAAGTATCCTACATGTCATGCTCACATCGCTGATGCTTGCCAAAGGACACTACTTAGCCTTTGAAGAGCACAGCAACTCCATTCCTTGCATCTTTAGAAAGAGAAAAAATGCCATGGGAAGGAACTGCCCTCCTCCTAAAGGCCCATAGTGACCAGGTGCTGAATGCCTACAGGGTATTTGTGGGGATTTCAATTCATCCCTTGTTCTCTTGACTTACAGTCATGAAGGAGGGAGCACATTAGGAGAAATCCCTTTTTCAGCAGTTTACACACTTCTGCTATCCAAAAATCAACATGTTGAGTAGGGGACCCATCCAATCAGCAGTGGAAGGTGAGAAAAGATGGAGAGCAATTCTGCTATGGATCCAGTGGATTTGATGTGGCTTACTTCAGTGTGGTATCTCCAAGTTTATACTAGGAAAACCAAGAACAGAATTGGGCCAGTGAGTTCTGGCACAAAACATCAGAAGAGATCCCGAGTAGAAAAGCCTGGTCAGACAAGCCAACATAACGGGGAGAAAAATCCTGCACTTAGTCACATGACACATCTCAACCCAAATATTCTGCTTTTTCCCTTTAAGCATGGATCTCCCCAAATATATACAGTAATAATATATTATTAGGGACAAAAGTTATCTTCAGAACAGGGAAAGAATGTTTCACATACTATGCAAACAGAACATGATCCTAGAAGCATTTATGCATGTAGTTTTACTCATGGGTAGTACTATTCAATTCAAAAGGTCTTCTTTGCAGAGGTTGAGTTACTCACAAGCATATATGCCAGATTGGGCCCATATAATGCTTCTGAAATAAAAGGAAGCTGAATTTTCATTGTAACTATTTCAGAATATCCACTTTGGATTCATTCTGCCCTTTCTATCATTACATATTAAAGAAACTCCAGGCGTATCTAATTAGAGGAATGTGAAGCAGACTTCTGGATTCTAATCTGAAGATATGCAAAATCAAAACTGTTTCTGTATATGAGTTTTGCAGATTCCCCATTTGTGTGCAATGGATGGATCCAGACACTAACCCCAGTACTGAAGTTATGCACATTTGAACTCTGTAGCTCAGACCCACCAGCAGGCCAGAATTTGTCCTTTATTCTATCATTTACTTCAGGTGCCCTCAGATCAGCACAATTTTCATTCATGTAACTGTGGCTCTCTACAATTAATGTGACACTGCAGCATCTACGTAGGTATCTACATGAACATAGATAGATCCAAGATTTTTTTGAGTGATGTTAGCACACATGAGGCAGGAGGACACTCCTGAACAGTTAAGAATGGAGGATGAAAAAGAGGCCAGAGCCAGTTCTAATGCTAATTTATTTTGCTTTGTAAACTAGTTGTGAGGTCTGAGGGTATTTTTTTTCCTTCCCTGAGCTACATTGTCTTAAGTTTTGAGGTCTATCTGTCATACTGAGGCAACAGACCCTTTTAACACTTCTTTTTGCTTTGATATGCAGTCCTGTCTCTTCCTTCTCCCTCTTTTCTTCAGGAGTTATATTGCCGGAAAGGGTGATGATTTTCACAGCAAATAAAGAGGCCTTCTCCTAGCTTTATTGTCTTCAGAAGAAATGCTCTGTGAATTTTATGACCAATGGGAAAGCTGTTCCCTTCCCCCCACTCAACCCTGGCCAGTCACAAAGATTGCTTGAGTAAGTGGGGGTCCCACAGAAGAACTGTTACAAACCCCTTTGCAAGGTGTAGAGTAAGCCGTGAATGTCAGGTGAAGCCCATTATTCCATTAGCACTTTCAGATTATCATAATTTGTAAAAATGAATCTTGGGCAAAATTCTCTGTTCTCAAACTACTTCTCAGAACCAGACAATCCAGGCATTACTGCTTGGAGGGTACATTACAATGTAGGTTAAGACCTTTCCCACCTCTGACTTCTGGTAGCTCCTAGTAAACTTCTGGTAGTTCAACTGAAGAAAAAAACAATTTACATAATACAGTCCCTCCAACAGAGAATGTCTTCAGTAAAAACTGGTCCTACAGGCTGGTTACAATGATACCAGTCAGGCCAGAATTAGACCAGAGAAAGTCCACTAACAAAAGGCTGAATCCCGAGACATTATTCACCTGAGTAAGGTGAGCAAGATTTGTCTAAAGGATTGAATTTAAAGTTTCTTTTTCACCTTTTAAGTGATAAATCATAAAATTCTTATCCCCCAGAAGGCTGAGAGAAACCACTGCCATTGAAAAGATTCCAACTATCTCTAATGAACATTGGATCGAGCCCTAATAAAACAGATTTTTATGCAACTACTGCACACATTTTCTTAGTCCTGGCAGATCTCAGTACTGATAGTTTGGTAGGTATCATTCTGAATGTGTAGGAAAGCAACAATATTCAAGCCCAGATCCACCATGTAAGTCAGAATTTCGTTCTTACTTTTTAATTTTTTTGTAAAGCAACCTTCTTAACTAGACTTGAAAACTTCTGCATTTCTTGAAAACAGAACCATACTGTATTATCACAGCTACAATGAAATCAGATAGGTACTTGTATAATAATAAGTAAGTTGTATGGGGAAGTAAGCACTCTTGTTTTGCAAATATACTTAGTTTCTGCTTCAGTTCTGAAAGTAAAGGAAAATTCCTCTCCAGATAATTAAAATCAGAAACTGAAAGGTGTCTCTTTGCCTTACTTCTTGTTTCTGGAGATAAAAGGAGGATCTGATATTTGTTTATGGCTTCTGAATGTGAATAGAGTCCATGATAAGATCACCTTGTAGCTCTTTTGTGTACTTCATCTTAACACCACAATAGAGAGTTTAGGGAAACATTTTAGGCATTTTGTTCCAGGGAATGACCCCAAATTCACATTTAAAGGGGAAAAACCCCTAAGCAAAACACAGGCTAGAGAGATCAAAGGAAGTTAAAAAATATCAAGTAAGGCATTAAAGCACCACAGGTGACCATATGTTAAACAAACAATTTACACTTCCAATGAATGAAAACAAATGTACTGATACCTATGTGGGCTACACTGAATAACCACTCTTGTTCAGGACCTCTCACGTTTTTACCATAGTATTTTAAAATTAACAGAGCTTCTAGCTTGGCTATTGGTATAAGCACAAATAGGTTGATTCTGTTCTTGATACAGTTTGACATTGGTTTTACTGTGTTGACTTCGGTGGAGTTACCATCATTTCAGAGTAGCTGGGAGTTAGAATCCTTTCCAGGGAAGGGTACAAATTTGACACACAGTACTGTTAACTTTGTGGGGAAAATATTAATTAAGCACAGCAAATACAAATACAGACAAAAATATTTTTCCTCACCAGAAAGAGTCTGGCCTGGCTCCAAACTATACAAATTCAGTGGCTCAAGAAAGCTGAGAGATGCCACTCAAATGCCATTATTAATACTTACAAGGGTATAGGTTGTTGTTGCTGCCATTATTAATACTTAGTTCTTGCTCAGGGACCCAGCTTGAGAGAATGTGCAGACTAATGGACCAAATATATAAAATATGGAACCTTGTTCTTCAGGCTGGGAAACAGGAAGATCACAGAAAGCATGTCTGACATACTGGTTGGATCAGTGTCATCCATAGCCAGAGGCAGAATATTATCTATTCTCTGCAGTGAACTATTTATTTTTTGCCTGTCATGGAGCGGGGTGCTACAAACACAGGTCAACAAGAAAATCTCTGCTGCAAAGGAATCACATTCTAAAGACCAGCTTGATGGGCCAAAAATTCCCAGTCAGGGCAACACTGATTTTCAGATGTTGAAAGAAGGGGGAAAATACATTTCTCATATGCTGCCCCTCTGAGTGGACAGATTTGAGGTACAAGGGATGGGGGGGTGCTATTCACTCTGGAATCTTTGATTGTATTATCAAGGCCAAACCCTCCCTCTTCTTCCAGAGCTGGGGAAAGCTCTCTCGCAGCAGAACCAGTGAGGACATGCCCCAGAAATAAAGGATAAAGTATTTCAGGAACCGGCTTGATTTGTTGTCCACAGATTTCTTTTCTGTAGGAACCCTTTCAATTCCAAGTCGTAGGGGAGTTAAAAGGGGGTGGGAGGAGGGGGAAATGTGGAGCAGGAGTTACCGACCATTCAGCTTCATGGAGAAGAAGAGTGCCAGCTGTGAGACTATGCACCTGAAATTCAGGTATGTTCACAACTGTTAAGTGCAAATCAGTTACTAATTTCCCACACCAGACACAGGGGTTAGGTTCCTGAAAGTTCCCGTGGTTGGCAAAACCGGCAGGACTGGGGGAGCAGGGGCTGTGGGTGGGGGGTGAAGGGCACCAGCAAGGCTGTGGGGGCACTGAGAGGCATGAGCAGGGCCAGGGGGGCCATGCAGGCTATTTTCAGATTGTACCCCCCTCTTTCTCTGAAGCATGGATACTCAAAACCATGGCTGGCAAAATCGTGGTTGGCAAGGGAAACCTATACATATCTCTCTGCCCTTTCACATGCATCCCCAGCTGGTGCTTACATCAAGATTGTGACCCCATAAAAGAAGACTAGTTACCTCCTTCATCAGTTGTGCACATGTTAGTTTGGTAGTTAGTTCTCCCAAAATCATAGAGTTTGGTAGAGTCCTATCCAATAAGGATAGGAACACCCAATAAGGCCAGGAGGTAGCCCAGATGCAGGCTGTTCTAGATTGCAGGCCTGAGCTGGCCTTCAGAATAATGCAGGACATTACTTTCAAGGGAGCTGTTTGCTTATTATTTTTATTACTATAGCACCTAGAAGACCCAATCATGGCCTGGGACCCACTGTGCTGAGGGCTGTGCAAACAAGAAACAATGATGTTCCCTACCCTGGAAAGTTTACAATTTAAGCATAGGACAAGAGACAACAGAGGGTCACAGTCAGACAGGGGAGTGCAAGAAAGCAATGAGATGCTGCTGGTCAGCATGATGCACAATGATCCTAGAAAGCCTGTGACCTACCCTTTGTCAACTTTTTAGCAAACCTTGGAGTAAGGGAGGTTCTGACACACCTTTTGTTTAAGCTGGCTGTTAAGGCCTTGCAGACCTTGGCAGATTCTGATCAGAGCTTGCTTTTAAAAAGGTGTACATTTCTGAAACTGGGAAGCTCTGAATGTCAGCAACAACAAAGAGGAAAGGCAGGTAACAAAGACAGCATGTGCAGTTTTCCCCCTTTTCACTGCTACCCTGAGAAGTTAGGCAGACAAGATTCTTTGGGTAAATCCAATATCTTTTATTAGACCAACTAATATAGTTGGAAAAAATCTTCTTTGCAAGCTTTTGGGTATGTTTTCTTTCTGGGTCTAAAACGGGTGACAAATTATAATTTATGAGGGAGACAGACTATGGACATTAGTGCAAGGAATTAAAAAAAACCCAACATTTTCACTGAGGGTGTTTACACCTGAAAGCTTGCAAAGAAGATTTTTTCTCCTCCCTTTTTGAATATAGTTGGAAAAAATCTTCACCCAAATATTCACCCTTACGTTTTTGTACCTGAAAGCTTGCAAAGAAGATTTCTGCTTTGTAAGCTTTTGGGTACAAATACTCAATGGTGTTTGTACTCAAAAGCTTGCAAAGAAGATCTTTTCCACCTATATTAGTTAGTCTAATAAAAGATACCGGATTTACCCAAAGAACCTTGTCTGCCTGTCCTTAGACCAACATGGCTACAACCAATAGCTCTGAGAAGTTAGCAGTTATGGGATTAATAAGCTTTCTGACCAGAAATTCCACATAGTTGCATCTGTCCTCTCTGCTTTTTGTCATTCACAATCATCTCCTCAGCACCCCCCATCCTGCTGAACCATGTCAGCTCCAGCCCTCCATCCAGACTTGATGTACTAATGGAATCAGTGAAAGAGACATTGGTACTATGATTTGACACTGACCATTATCCTACATCAAGCATTATTTGTCTCTCATTCTCTCTCTGCTTCTTATTACATGAAAAGCCATTGTTTTTTTTTAAATTTCTTGCACTGATGTCCATAGTTTATCTCCCTCATAATTTGTCTCCCTTTTTTAATCCAGGAAGAAAAGAGATACCTATTAAACTGAAATAATAATACTGTGTCTCTAACCCTTACTGCTATTGTTTTCATAACATTAATAGTGCAGGAGATTTTGGAGGACTGCAGCCAGTGAAATACACCCCACCATCCCCCTTTGATATAGGTATCAGCATCTCAATTTTAGAACGAGGAACTGAGCAGTAAAAATGTTCTGTGGATCATCCATGGTCATGCAGGAAGTCTGCGCTGGAACCAGGAATAAAATCCAGATTTCCTGACTCCCAGTTCTTAACCCCATCTTCCCCTCAAAATGATAATGCAAGGGATGATAAAGAAGTCAGAACATCAGCTTGTCATCTGTTTGTTTAAGAACAAAACTAAATGCTGGTGGCCTAAGTCTCCTGTGCTGTAAATCAAGAACAGCTCTGCTCATGTCAGTGGTTACCCTGGGGTAGGTGAGAGAAGAATCAGGCACAAAATGTCCAGGAACATTTTTTTTCCAAATTCAAAAGAAAGTGTTTTGTGCTGCTGAAATTAAAAACTCTAGCTCAAAGCCATATGTTTTTTTTTTCTTTTAAAACAGGTAAAACAAGAACAAGAGAGAAGTACCGGGTGGTTTATACAGATCATCAGAGATTAGAATTAGAGAAGGAATTTCATTACAACAGATACATTACTATCAGGAGGAAGTCTGAACTTGCTGCAAACCTAAGACTTTCCGAGAGACAGGTAGAGTATGGGTCACACATTCAGCATTTCCTATGCATTTATTATTACTGCGCAGGAGACAAGAAAACTGCTTAAAAGCATGATTATCCTAACATCCCTAAGTATGGAGCAGTGCAGCTGGACTATTGTGACGCAGACCTGTTCAGCTGTGTGAGATCTGTTGCATTGTACTTGTCTATAAGATCAGGGACAGAAGTTCAATAAACCGATTTAACCTAAATCAGTTCAGTCTGATACTACATCCATCAGGTTTATCTTAAACTGGTTTTAGCCATTTTGAAAGCAGTTTATGAGCACTGAACTTCTGTTGTGTTACAGATTTGAACCGATTTCCGAACACTTATACCAGTCCATGTGTAATTTCTGTCCCTAGCCTAACAGGGCATTATTTCTATATTTCACAGTATCACAGCCAAGCTTTACCTGCAATAACAATGGTGCACACACAAGTCCAGATTAGGTACTGGCAGCTGCCAGCATCTTAAGCAAAATGTTGTTTAGATTTGCTCCAAGAAAGGATAGCTGAAGGGGTCTTAAAACACCAGCAGATGAGGTTCTTTGGATAGATGTGATAGTTTTTATTAGACCACTAAGTAGTTGGAAAAATTGTTTTTTGCAAGCTTTTGGGCCCAATTTTTTGCAACTATTTAAAAGAACAATTCCTTCCAAATATTTAGTTGGTCTAATAAAAGATATCACATCTACCCAAAGAACCATGTCTGCCTAGGTCTTTAAACCAACATGACTACAACCAACAACCCTTAAAACACCAGCAGCATCCTGGAGCCATGTCTACATTGATGGAGCTAAACCAGTGGGAACAGCGGTGGAAAATTTTAGCCAAAAAGCCCAGGGAAAAGTCCTGACCTGACTTCATTCCAGAGTTTTGTTATAGATTTAAGTGGGGCCAGGACTTCAACCTAGCAGAAAAAGAGCCACTGACTCCATCTGACAAATGCATGTACATTAAGAAAAATACTTACATGTCCCTCCAGTTCCCCTTCACATTTACTGGAGGACTCTGTCCCCATTCCATATTTGCCCCATTTCTTTCTCTATTCATGAGGCCCTACAAGACCACCATCCTGTCCAAGACCTGAATGCATGTTGCTCTGGAACCCATCAATGTCACACTCCTCAATCAGCTAATTGCAATGTCTGTACATTGCTCCTGCAGCACTCACAGCCTGTGTGCCTCCTCCTCCTCCTCTCAAAGGACCTGGGCACATGGCCTCTGGCTCTAAAACACTTCCAAGCCCAGCTGGCCCCGGAAGCAAGCAAGTGAGATAAGAAGTCAAGCTGGATCTCCCACAGAGCAGCACAAATAATTATTTCATGGTTAGCATTTGTTCTGTACCGTGTTATGTGGGGGGTTCCTTCAATCAATGCAGTGAACACAGGCAGTGGAGTAAAAATTGATGAGTATTATTGATGGAGATCAATGGATAATTCCCACTGGATTATATCATTAGCAATTTCCACTTTTGTTGTTTGCATACTATGCAGCCATGCCACAATTTTCTCAAGTATGATTCAAAATTATTCCCTGAATAACATGCCTAATTCTCCAATCAGATGCAGTTTTTAGAGTTAAAAGTATGTAAAAAGCCACCAAATTGGAAATGTAGCTTTTTATCTCTAGGATGAACTCCCTTTCTCTGGGTACAAATGACAAACAAGGTGTAAGGAAATGGAGAAACGGACCCAAGTGTCAAAAATATTTCTTGATCTTCAGCAAAGAGTTCATTGCAAGTGGTTGATTATTGACCAGTCAGGTTTTTTTTAACTGGTTAGTAGGTCAAATGATATACGTATTATCTCTTATTGTCTTAATTGAACTCCTGGTATCTGCATTTTATTATGCTCTTGACTATACACTTAAGATTTGCTTCTGTGAAAATTCTGCAATATTCACTTGAAACTCACTGATCTGATGATCATTCGTGCAAATTAAACTTTTTATGATAACAGTTGAAGAAAGCTATTTGACACAATCTTCAATTTCTAAAAGAAATTTGTTCAAATATCATGGCAATGTCTTTGCAGTATTTGCCTTGCTCTCATTGATCAGCTATACCCCTGTGCCCAAAATCAGAATAACATCCATGCATCACTTAAAACAGTGGTTCTCCAACTTTTTAGATATAAGGCACCCCTTGTATCAAAAGTATCAAGACACCCCATCAGAAAATGCCAGCTCTTAATTTTCAGTTGTTTTTTGAAAAACAGCAATTCTTCTGTTGCAAAAAATTCAGAAAGACCAGAATAGGTCCAGATGTTTTTAACACTATTGATTCCTACTTTAAATCTCTGGGTTTAGCTTGTGTATCTTATGTATTTTATGTATGCACACCTAACAGTGCTAACAACTATGTATCACTCCACAATATCCTTGAAAGAATCTCAAGGCACCCTGGTTGAGAATCACTGACTTAAGCCATTACTAGCAGAGCCAGACACAGGCATAAGTGAACTGGGCAGCCGCCCAGGGCCCAGACAGAAAGGGGGCCTAAAAATGGTAATTTTATTATTATTATCATTATCTCTAGTGAAGGGGGGACAGGTACTAAAAGGTCGCCTGGAGCTGCCAGGAGTCTGGGTACAATGCTGATTACTAGGCAAACTCAGGCTTACATGGCACCTAAATGATGCATAGGATTTCAGCCTACTTCAGTACCTATACAACTTTCACTAGACTTCCATAGTTCCATTAATGAAGAAGATTAATTACTTAGCTCAGGGTGAAACCTTGAAATGATTCTCTGGGGAAGCCTCTTCACTAACTGTTTCAAAGTGCTGAACAGGAAGTAGGAGAGAATGTTCTCCAGATAATGTAAATGAAAAATGTTTCATATCAACTCAAAACTGAAAAATATTTCCAGAACTTTAAACAGTGAGTGTTGATCTGTTCAAAAGATCTGTGGTTTGAAATAAATCTGTGTATGTTTGATGCAGTAATCCACTGAGAGGGCCTCATTCTAATCTGAAAATATTGCCATGTACCTTGACAAACAATGTGAATAGATACACAAATTCAGTCATAAACCATTTGAATTATTTACATGTGCAGGTAAAGGTGCTTTGGGATCAAAGCATGATCCACAAAATCATGCTTCCTGTCACATCATGTGCATGGCAGGAGGTGTGATTGTGGGACTGTGCATTAGATCTCATCACATCTTATCACTGGTGCAGGAATCATGATCCCAGGCTTCCCCAGAACTGGCTCCTGTGACTTTAAGCCCCACACCTGACAGGACTCACAATGGGGACAATGTTCTCTGTGCTGCCCCCACTGCGAGCCCCACAGCTGATGTGGTCTGCAGGGCTTGCAGCGGAGGCTGCAGAGAGAATGCTGCCACTGCTGTGAGCCCTGCAGCTGAGGATGCAGCCACCACTGTGAGCCTTGTCAGTGCAGGGCTAGAAGGGAGTGGTGCACCCCTGTGGCTGACAGTCCCCCCACTTGATGGGGCTCCCAGCTACAGGGGAGCACTAGGCCACACGTTCAATTAATGACATGATTAGAATAAGCTACAGAGTTACTACACATTTTTGTGGAATAACCCTGTAGCTTATTGCTTGTTTTATCATGCAATTAATTGGCTGAAGGTGTAACTGCATCACAATTTGAGGCGTGATTACGCGGTTAATTGTGCCTGGACTGTAACATGTAGAGGGGCCCTAAGTTTCATATTTTAACTTTCTCTATACAAAATACTTGTATATACTCCTTTAACTATACCAGTAGGGTTAACTACCTCTCCCAACCCCCACTGCCAGGATGGATTTCTCATACTAATGCAGTTTATCTCCATATGAAATACAATGTTATATTGGTATATGACCACTTTATACTAAAATAACTTCATCCACACTGAGGATTGTACCAGGTATAACTATATCAGTAAAAAACAAACAAAAGGAAGAAAAACCCCAAAAGACTCTTAACCATCTTAGTTACGCCTGCAGATTAGAGTTAGTAATTACATGGATGATACTTGGGTCAGTCTCAGTACCAACTAGAAGCACATGCATAGATGGTACCAGATAGAGTAAGATTTTGTGGTTCTGGCAGAGTAAATGGACATAATTGATGGGGCAGGGAGATGCCAGAGATACTGGAAGATATGGGTTCACTTATTTCTCCAAAAGTATCTGCATAGCATAGATGGCGGGAGAAGTTCTTTAGTGAAAATGAAAAGTTAAGACAAATAAAGGTGCGTGACTGATTGAAGATCCCACTAACGGTGCACAGTTATGATTAACCATGGTTTTCCATGGCCATGCATCAGCCCAGCACCTGCCATTTTTCCCATAAGCCTTTTGTCTTGCCAACCACAGTTTTGCCAGCCATGGGAACTTTCAGGAACCTAACCTCAGCAGTTGGCAAGGGAAACCTGTATATGTATAGCAACATTTTACCTAGGGGGTCCCAGAATACTTCATGAATGTTACAAGATCCGTATTTGAGCCACTGCTAAAATGCAGCCACTGCTGAATTGAAACAAAAGAGTTATCTCATTGGACACAGCAACACTACGGAATGCACTGTTGGGACAAAAAAACATTAAGCATGCTATGACTAATCAAATTAACCTATGGGAAACCTAGAAGGCAAAATGCAAGCCTGTTGTTACAGGGGCTGAGTATAGACAGTCAAAAAGCCTGAGGCTGAATTGATTCAGTCTTTGTAGGTTAGTCTAAGCTACGCGGATTAAATAGAAACAGGAGTGAACAGATATTTACTTTTGATTCAGGAAATGCAGCCATATGCCTGCAGTGGCCCAGGCCAGAAGCTGGGGGTGGTGCTAGACCACAGCTCTCTGGCTATGTGTTCACTTCCTCTTGCTGCTGCTCCTGAGGCCTTTGGGATTTGCAGTCCACAATTACAGCAGCAGGACTCTGCAGGGTTGTTCATCACTTCCTCTTCCTGCTTCCAGGTGCCCATGGGATTTGTAGTCCACAATTGCAGCCAGCAGTAAGTTTGAGTGGGGGAAGGTGTGTTTATCCCCCCTCCCTAGCACCAGACCCTAGCTGGGGTTTGTTGGGGTTGGGGCATCCCCAGCCAGGCTTGCCCCTTCCCCCACCACCTTCTCAGCCAGCCCTCACTGCTCCAGCTTCAGAGCAGAGGGGCAGGTCCAGCGCTGCTCTCTGGAGCAGGCAGACAGTCCAGCCCAGCCCAGGGCTGGAAAGCATGCTGGGATGCTGGGGGACTCTGATTTCACTTGAACCAGGAAGCGGTCTGGGACAGAAGTTTCATAAGCCTGTTTGACCCAAATCAGTTAAGTCTGATACTACATTCAACCAGGTTTATCTTAAACCAGTTTCAGCCATTTTGAAGCTGGTTTATGTGCACTGAACTTCTGTTCTGTTACAGGTTTAAACCAGTTTCTGATCACTTAAACTGGCTTATGTGTAACTTATGTCCCTAGCCAGGGAGGCAGAAATAAGGGGAGAAGCTAAGAGTGGAGGGTGGAGAGAGTATTAGTGTGTGGACAAGGAAGTTGTTTGTAGGGCAGCTCAGAAAGAGCGGGGGGAAACAAAGAACAAGGGAGTCAGGCAAAGAAGGAAGGAACATCAGGAGAAGCATAAGAATACATCTGAGAGAGAGACAGTGAATTACATCCTTTTATTGTGCTATAAAAAGTTCTTTTCCTGCCTTTGTTCTAAAGTCATACTTTTGCATATATTTGCATGTACTGAAAAACTGGCACATGGCCATAGGCTCTGGCAGGATTTGGGCTCTGGTAGAATTTGGCCCAACCTGAATTACCACCGCATCTCTTTTCAGTGTACAGAAACTCTTACACCACCATTTACATTAAAATGTACAAGTATTTACATTAGATTTTGCACTTAGTACCAATACATTAACAGACAAGGATGCCAAAAAATGCCAAAAATCCTGCAATACTAAAAAACTCATTCCATTTAATACATTAAAATGTGTGTTAAAGTTTTTCAGAAAGAAATTGGCTGTTACACAGCTTCCTATTTCCCTCCTAAATGATCAATACATGTTTGATTTTCACTGTGCTAGTGATTAGGTAACTGCTCAGCCTACATTCTGTTTGCTGTTGACACACCTCTTTCTTTGCTTCTCTGCAGGTAAAAATCTGGTTCCAGAACCGCAGAGCCAAAGAGAGAAAATTAATGAAGAAGAAAATGACTCATTTTGATGGCAGCAATCTCAGCTCTATGCAGAGTGACTCTGGCTCAGTGAGCCCCATGCCCGTTCCTGACCCACAGACTCATTCGGAAATGTCCAATTCTTTATTCCCCCCTCCACCACCTCCACCTCCTCTTTCCATGAATGGCTTACAGCACAATGGCAACCTTCAACAGGTCGTAGCCTCTCAGTAAGGCTGTTCGAAGAGTTGTTTTATACAGAACATTATAAACAAACAGTACATGGAGCACTACAGTTCAACAGGACAGTTGTAGCTGGCAAAATACCCCAACACCATAATGGTCTTGTGCACACAGGCTCCAATTCTCAGGTCTACAGAAGGCAGAAGCAGATGTCAAACACAATGGAACTGTTGTGTGCAAGGGGTCCTGATTGTGGGGGGATCTTGCAAGGGGATGCCAGGGGGCTGTGTCACTAAGCAGGCACTGCCTGGGGTAACACAGGTTGGGAAGGGGTGGGGGAGTTGGATGAGAGACAAGGAAGTGGTCATTTGTTCTGCTACTATGCAGCTCCACTAGCCAAAATATATGTGAAATAGGCCACAGACAGTGCTGCATCCCTGCGGCTATTTTAAGGCCTGTGCAAGCACTATGGGTCTTGATAGGAAAGTATATTCCTCCCCCTACTTTTCCTCATATAGGTTTCATGTGTGAATCTTTTTCTTGGGCTTTGCACATGGATCTGATAAAAATGAAGTTCTTTGGCCTACACAACTGAAAGCTTGGAACACGTTGGCTATAGACTGTTGAGTTTTTGCGATGAGGTCCAGTTTATCTCCTCCACTACCCCAACAGAAATTACTTCCAAGGCTAAGTAATACTGGCATCTACTCTTCAAAACTTGGTATAAATGTTTCTAGAGAAAAGAATCTGGGAATTGTGAATCTTAGCCCAGTTTTGCTCTTGGTGGAAAAAAAAGATCATTTCAGTTCATTTTGTTTCTTGGAGAAGTAGCAGAGGAAAATAACCCCTAAGTTGTTAGAGATGTTTAAGGGAATGATCGCATTTAATGAGACCATGAAACCTATGGAAAAAGGTACAGCTAATGCATCTACATATTATGTGAATTCCTTGGTTTTCACACATTCTGTAGTATAAAAAAGTTGAAAGGCCAAATGAATAGATGAGAAGAGAAAACCAACATTCTGCTTGAGCATAACCCATTTTTTAAATGGGTACTTAATAGTGATCTGCTAAATCCACATATAGGCTTGATATGTACATATATATATGTAAGTCTGACATTCAGACATGCTGATTGCTCATTAACTGCAGCTCAACACATATTTGGGAGCTTAACTATGTATTTAGGTGTCTAGGCTGGCACCAAGGGTAACATTTCAAAAGCACCTACAGCCTAGATCGCAAGCTTAACATGCCAACAGCAGCACCCCCAACCAGGCTGTGATGGCAACACTACACCAGGCAGAAGCACTGTAGCTACATCTGTATGAGGCTAGAGGCAGCCTAACTCAGCAGTGCTAATTAGCCTTCCCTTGGTGCCATGTGAACGTAGCTGCACTGCTTTCACTTGGGAAGGGTTATCACATGCAGAGCAAGGAGTATATCTAAGGGGGCCAGGCACAATAGGTCTGTGGTCTAGATATGAGTGATGTGATGACAAAGATCCTAAAGGTGACTTCGGCATTTAGAAGCCAAGGTGCCGTTGACTTTCACCAAGACTTGGCCTCCTAAATATCCAAGCCAGTTTTAAATTGAACTTAGGAGCCTAACAGCATGTCTACACTGCCTCCTGGTTGCCTACGAGTGCTACTTTGAAGCATGCCCTTTATCCTTCCTCTCACTAAGCATAAGCCAACTCCCCCAAAACGGGCAGGGCAGCTAGTTTAGTGTAGTCCTATGCACATGCAAAGAAGCTGACTTGATAGACAGCCTGGAAGCAGCTTTGAGCATATGCTCAGGTCCCAGCCTTTGACACACCCCAAGTTGGAGCAAGCGGGTGGAACAGGCTTCTGAGCTGTTCTCCTGGACTTTTCACACAGGCAATGTAGATAGACATGTCCTTTGTTACTTTTGTGCATTGGAAAAATTTACCCCAAAACTTAGTCTAAGGGCGGATACGTTCTTGTTTTTCCCCCTAAATATATCATATAATATTATTTTGATGATTAAGGTGGAGTTATGAAAAATCACTTTGTATATAAAAGAACTTTAAAATAAATGACTTTTCCATAAGTGTTTCCAACACAGTATAGACCTACTACCAAAAGCTGCAATGCAGAAATGATTTTTGGAGACTGTTTTTAATCATGATATAAAGCTTAAATATATAGAATGGGGGAAGATGGGATGGTTAAAACAGAAAAACTCAGAATTTCACTACTAAATAACCAATTTTACTACAGTTCACACACCTAAGGATGCATTTTAATTTTTACCATCTTGTGGTTATTTGATGACCTGTGTGAAATATAATTAGTGTATCCAATCCTGCTCCAAATGTGCTTGTGTCTCCATCGCATACTTTCCCTCTCCTACACTGAAAAGAAGTCCTCTTCTTACTGGCAGTAGCAGCTTGCAGCATTGAGATTAAGTACCCATATGAGTCTTGGAGTGGTCCTTCCAGACAAGGCTTAAGAAGATTAGTTAAATATGTTGATGGAAGTCTCTCCTGCTGCTATCTCGGTTGTGCCTGTTCTGAGAAGTAGCACATACAAAAGGAGACATCATTCACCACAGCACTTTATCAGACGGTTTTAGGGGAAGTTCCCTCATGCTTCTTCCTATTGTCAGGTGGAGTGTTTTGGAGAAAGGCCCTTGATTAAGAGCATTTGGGTATCAAAGTAATTTGGCATTTGCAAGACTAACAAACTCAGGCATCTCAAAGCATTCTATCTTCCAGATAAGTCCATCAGAAATGCATATAATGGCCTTCAAGTGGAAGGAAACTGTATAGATACTTTGGGTATAGAGCAACACTAAGCAAAGATTTCTATTTTAAGGTCAATCCGATTTGACTTCAATTCAATTCATTATTAAGGATTCTGGCTAAAAGCCTCACTCCCGAAAACAACATGACAAACATGCAACCATAATATAAATAAATGTAGGCAAAAATAACAGAAATACAAATATAATAATAAAATAAAGGCAACCACTATAAAAACATTATTCCTTCTTCTAGAATTAACATAATCAAATATAAATATAGTATAAATGGTTAAAGTATAAATATAGTAATAAATCAGATCATGAATCTATAAAAATATTGTACATAGGTCCACAACTGACACAGTAAAATCAAATATAGTGATAAGATTTATCAACCATATCAACAGTAAAGGATGTTTAACTCTGATTGCTTCAGCCTTATAAGCAAAAATTGCAAGACAATTTACTAAATATGAATCTGCTGAAAGAGACAGATTAATTTCTCTCTGTTTGAAAGGTATATCAATTTCTGCAAGAACAGTGATAAAAACTTTCTCATGTCATTATATAAAGAACATTCTAAAACATAATGTATAGTGTCTTCCAGAACTCCTAGACAAGCTGGGCAACATATTGTAGCCCTTGGAATGGTAAGTCTACGTCCAGCCAAAACAGCTGCAGGCATCTGTTCAGTCCTGAGTCTAGTCAAGGAGGATCACCATTTATTGTTGAGATCCAGCTATAAATACCTTTCTGCCCTCCACAATCTAATTTCCAAAGAGTATATAAAGGGGCAATACAAGTAGCCCTGGTCACTGCAAAATCATTCTGCCTGGCAATATCCCATAATGTCTGGAAAACCCGAAACTTTTCTATGGGGGAGAAAAACCTTTCATTGTCTTTAACATTGTAAACCATCCCAGAAAGAGCAAAAGTACAGGAAAGATAAGCTAACCAGGGAGATTGAAAAGAAGGGGGATTATTGATGCCTTTTATATAGCACAATTTAAGCAGATAAGACGGTAGAAGAGGCAGGATCTGAAACCAAAATCCTGACATTCTGATAATATTAGTTAAGACAGAATCTAATCAAAATCTCTAATCTCAAAAAAGATGTGGGAGTTGAAGGATGAAGACCCAGAAGAGCCCTAAGAAACTTGTTCTGAGGCAATGTTCCCTCTAAGGAGTAGAGGTCCGTGAGCACATTGCTTCAGTCCCACCTCCCCCTTTCAGCGTGGTCCACCAGTAAATGTCCCACAGTGAGTGTCCAGGTGGGAGCGGGCAGGGTTCAGCCCTATGTGGAGCACTGTGGGCCCCACCCACCACCCTGCTCCATGCTAACTGCTGCCCAGAGCAGCACAGAGGAGTGCTGTGGGGCAAAACTGGAAGGGAGGCACTGGCGCCGGTGTGGGACACTTACTGAAGGTAAGCTCCTCAGTCCTCACGCAGGGCAGGCAGTGGCTCCTCCCCGAGGTGAGGCGAGGCGAGGCGAGGCCGGGATGGGGACGGGTGCTGGCGTGGGCTCTGCTGGCTCCAGGGAACTGCTCCACTCCCCAGCCCTGACACCATGTGCCTCCTTGCTCCCGGAGGTGATGCAGGGGTGCGGAGCAGCTCCCCGGAGCCGGCGGAGCCTGCTCCAGCCCCAATCCCTGCCTTACCATCCCTCTGGGAGTGAGGAGGCACATGGTGTTGGAGCTGGGAAGCAGAGCAGTTTCCTGGCCCTGGTAGAGCCCACACCAGCCCCCGCCTCACCTCCAGGAGCAAAGCAGTTTCTCGGCCCCAGCCCCCACCTCGCCTCCAGGAGCAAGGAGGCACATGGCATCGGGGCTGAGAAGCACAGCAGTTCCCCAATGCCAGCCCCCAGGCCCTGTCCTCACCTCGCTTCCGGGAGCACATGGCCTTGCGGAGGAGCCGCTGCCTAAGCTTACCCCCAGTAAGTGTTCCTCACCGGCCCCAGTGCCTCCGCCATGCTCTGCGCCCAGCTCATTGCCCAGATCCTCTCTGGGCAGGTGTACGGCATTAATAAGTTTGTCCGCGGCATGGTTTTAAAGCATGCATGGCCACGCATGGGTGCAGCTTGGAGAGAACCTTGTTCTGAGGTATGTCTACATCATTACTGGTGGCATAACCCCATACTTCAGCGCCATATAGGATCTGAGGATATGCTGATATAAGAGCTTGGACTGATCATCCTGCTGTGGTCTCATAACATTTCTTTATAGCTACAGCCAATTGGACTGCATTCGTTTTAACCTGTTGAATGTGGTATTTCCATGATGGAAAAGCTGTGAACATCACACCCAAGTACCTATAGGCTTTAATAACTTTGAGTTTACTTCCATGGATATTTCATCAAATGGCTTCCCCCGCACATTATTTTGGATTTATCATAATTAATCTTTAAATTGTTTTGTCCACAAAGATACTCAAAAGTTGTAATTGCTCTTTATACTCCAATAGGGGTTCTTGATAGTATAACGGTAGCATCTGCATACATTATACGGATCGGCGTTGCTAATAATTCTGGGGAATGAAAATGAGCATCCTGCATGTTTCCGATAACATCATTCATGTAAAGATTAAATAACAAAGAAGCCAAGATGCATCCTTGTCTAACCCCTTTTTGTATCTGAAATTTCTGTGTGAGTTCACCCTTCAGATTCCCCCTAACTTGGGCCCTACTTGACTTCTGAGCAAGGGGATACAAATTTAAGCCAAGTTTCCCTTTTACTCACCCGAATCCATCCACACACGCACAAAATCAAGATGATAAAAGAATCCTCAGATTTAGATTGTCAAAATGTAAGATGTAAACAAAACTAAATCTGCCTCTAGTGCTTCCATGAATTAATTTAGGACCATTCCTGCAACATGCTTAGCTATTTAGGCAAGCCAGTGATTCTCAACTTCTTTAGACTCAAGGTATCCCTGGATAGGCTCAAGGCACTCCTTGGAAAATGCCAGTTCTAAGTTTTCACTCTTTTTTTTTACTACTGAAAAATAATAGAGCATTTTTCTGTTGCAAAGCACTCAGCCCACAACTATGGACTTTGATTTGAAATGTATGGCTTTATCTTGTAAACCTTGTTTGCAAACCTTGTTGGAACCCCACAGCATTTTTGAAACAGTCTCAAGGCACCCCAGGATGCTGTGGTACCCTGCTTGAAAATCACTGTGCTAAGCCCTCCCAAACTACTTCTGATTCCAGAAGATGAAGTCCCTAAGCACTCTGCAAAACATGTCCAGCTCTTTGCAGGATCAAGCTCAAAGTTGCCTGCTTTTCCCTCATCCCACCATGATACCACCATACTTGAGTATGAAGGACACACTAGGATGAAGACTCTTCCCACACATTGCCCTAAAATGCTTAAAAATTCTACCTTAGGATTAACAGAAGAGACATATAAGTCCCTTAACTCAAGGGCCACTGTATGAAAGAGAAAAAAAATATGATTGTGCTCAAGTATTTGTTCTTTAAAACTAGGCAAACATGTCATTCAGAAAATGAGGAATCTGGTAACATGGCCTGTCTTATCTTGTTTACATGCAGAAGAGTTATTGAGGAAGATAAGTGATCACTTTGAAGATTTGACTCATTTCTATTCTAGTTTGCTGAATACTTGCTTGCTATAGGTTGCTATGTGTTTCCAATCAGAGGTTGTTAAGTACACAAAATAAGGCTGAATTTTATTTGCAGAAGCAAATGTTCAAAGGTTAAATTTTATTGCTCCAAAAGCAGTATCTATAAACTAGGATAATACTTTAGGGATCATTAACTTACTAGTTATGCCAGTGACTTTAAAAAAAAATAGTTCAGACATTTTGTAAAACACGCAAGGTAAAATATTGAATGAAATACCTTAAGCATGCTTTCATCCTTTTAACATATTTGGCCATAAATGTGTGGGGAATAATATTTTTCTCATGGAAAAAGAAATATGTGAAGTATGTTTCCCTA
>NW_005842548.1:534868-556901 GCF_000455745.1 Alligator sinensis
AAATATATAGAAAGAGACATTTGGAGCCAATTAACAATAAAGGTATTGTAATCAAATGGTTTGAAAACAGGACAATGAGTGAGGAAATACTGGCACTAGTCTTAACGCTGACAGACTTCCTTCCTGGCTTTGGCAGATCACTTAACCTGTCTCTCTTTTCCCTCATATTTGTAAAAAAAACCAATTGCAATAACTCAGAGATATTGTGAAAAATAAATACCTGTTAGCAAAGTACAGTGAAGAACACACTGAAAGTTCTTCAAAGTACAGTGAAGAACACACAGTGAAAAGCACAACAAAGGCACTGAAATAATGACATATACTACTCTATCACAAGGGTATCAAAGCCCTTATTACAATTAAACCTGAAACCTGTATAAGTTCTATCTTCAAAATGCTTCACTAAACTTTGAATTCTGAATGCCAACATGGACAATCAAAATGGTTTTAATGGATTGAGGAGTACACATCAAGCAGACACAAATTAACATGTACAAATACAAAGGTATATCATTTCAAAGGTTTTTAGAAACTCTTATGTGCAGCATCTACCACTAACTGAACAATATCCAATGTGCAAACACTGTTAAGTCCCAGTCACCTACTCAGTCACCTTCAGCAAATATATTTACTATTGACATTGAGGCCCCTTATTCAACTGTGAAAGATTTCATGTTCCATACTATAGTCCCCACATTTGGAATTTTACAGCAAAATGCTGCAATCCCATTTGTTCTGAGCGGTCACGTAATGACCTGCACCAGTACTCATACTCTGGGGGTCTTGAAATAAGCTGTCCCCATCTGGGCACAGAGTCATCTGTGCCTCACTGCTTGACAGCCTGAGCGGGCATCAGCATCAACACCAGTGACATGAACCAGAAACAAAGACAGCAAAAGCAGTGATGAGCAGCATGACAAAGTGCAACAGCAGCTTCACTCTTATGCTTAAAGGATGAAAAGAGTTTCTTATGCCCTCTGCAGAAAAAGAGACTCCAATGGACAACAGATGCAGGTGGATGCTGGGGGTAAAAGGTCTTAGGTTCACACATAGTAAACATATGGACTATTCTGTATCTTGAAAGGCCTTAAAATCAGGCATTTCTTACAACTAATTTCCCATCATTTGCAGTTTAAATCATTGCTTTGAAATCTTATCAAATGCAAAGAATAAAGGATACAAAACTACAACCTTGAGAGCTGTTGTCTGTGGACAGGTGACATTCTATCTCCACTCTGATGACAAATATTTTACATGAAAATTTCCTATTGTACGCTATTGTATCACCTAATGCTTCTCATTATTTTCTACAGGGGTTCACTTTTAAGGGTGAGAAATGAATCCAGACACCACAGCACATTCTAGTCTTCCAGCCTGTGTTATGCTTGTCAACAAGGGAAGCAAGTTTGTTTTCTCTTATTTGTGCTACATGCCCTAAATCTGAGCTATAACTGGAGCTTTGGGCTTTGAACCAGCGCCATGCAATGAGGTCATGAGAAGCTGATATTTTGAATATCATTCTTCCTTCCTGAAAAGAAATGCATCTGTGGCACATGCCTGTTACATATTTCTCTTAGCTCTGGATTTATAAGAGCTCCTGTTCAGACGCTCTGAAAGTGGATAAGCTTGCAGAGATTTTGCATCTAATAAAGGGTTAATAATAGCTTCATAATACTGTCAGCCCACTACAAAAAGATGGTACATCAGTAAAGCCCACAACCACCCATTCTGTCAGGAATCCCACACAGACACTTAAAGAAATGTAAGTAAGAACCACTATTAAACCTAAAGTTAGTAATGTTTTTTTACTGGTCACTTCTGAAGGCAATGAAACAAATCTTCTTCCCCTATCGTTTTAGCCTAGATGCCAAGCTCATCTGCATTCTTTTCCTTCAGTAAAGAGAAAAAACCATATCATTTTGCAGTTTTCAAAGCCAATTTTCTTCTTGCTTTCTTCTTATGCTGCAACAACTGTAACCTCCTTCTGAGTCAGAGACAGATATTAATGTAGTTATAAAAATATACTCATGCATAAATGCCATTAATTAGAGGGATCAAGTATTTATAGCATAGGCCAATTTTAATCTATCACATCCCTACAATTCTACTTACAATAGTTGCTATCAAAACATTTATCTGTGCCTTTACAGTTATAATATTACCCCAGTATCAGAGATATTTCTTATGCTAATTAAAAGGAATAGTGCAGATATTATGATACTGTCACCAACTCAACTTTTACAGGCAAACTGTAATAATGTCAATGGTATCAATAGTACCTATAGGGGATTACAAGTAGCACTTCCATATAGACTGCTTGATAATGAGTATACTGCCATACTAAAAGTTTTAATTTCTAAGGTATTTTTTACCTAATGAATCTCAAAACACACTGCATTAGCTATGTACATATAAGTGTCACTTCCCCTCAATATAAGGGCAGTTTTTGGACAGATGGGCATACCCTGCACTATAAAATAACAGGACGGAAATTTCAGGTTGTTTTTTATAGTCAACCTATCCTGATTTTGCTAATGGGTGTAACAAAGCCACTGCCCAGATACTATAGGCTGTCCTGTTCTGTGGCCCTGATAATGAAGGTTAAGAGCCCCATTGCTCTCAGATGGGAGCTCCTTTCCCTGCTCCTTATCCCAATATGCAAGGGTGAGAAACAGGTCAGCATGTGACCCATTGTAGGACATTGCTGTACTTCACTGATAACTGACATGGCTTTGTGGCCTTAACCACTGTGGACCAAATACTAAGCTGGTGCAACAGAGCTTCACCAAAGGTTTACCTATGTACATTCTGGATAGACCTGTGCTGATAAGAGAAAGGCAGTTAGTGGTGTGAACACAAATTCCCACTGCAGACACCATGAGTTAGCCAACAACTCAGCCAGCTACAGGATAGTCTGCCCTGTGCCTCTGGCAAAGGCAGTTATTTCATCAAGGAAGATGACAAGGATATGACTCATGGGGAAAGGGCGGAGAAGCAATTTACTATGCACAATCTAAATTAACAGCAAGCTTATTCTCTAGTGAAGACAAACTTTGAAACTTTGGTACTATATTGTTTGCCCAAGCCTTTCCTTTTTTTTTGCTGTATCCTTATCACTCTGCTTTTGGAGACACAAGAGCCAGAGTGTTGAAAAAGGTTGGTATGTTGCCATTTTTGTTATCTTATTCTCACACTGGTGCTAAAAATTTGCAGTCCTACCCAAAAATCTTATCCTTTATGTAAATCTATTAAAAAAAAAAAACCTTATCCAAACCTACTATTGTTAGCTGATACCAAATCAGTACAACAATCTGCCATAGGCATATCTTGATCTAATTATGTTCTGGAGAGAACTAAAATAGATCTGAAGAAAATGTAGATAATAGAACAGGCAAAACAAGAAAGGGAAAGGAGGAACATAAACAAGAGATAAAAGAAGAACAGAGAAAGAAGGATAAAGTTCTGTGATAGAAAAATATAGGATTAGCTGATAGTGACATTGTTGGGGAGGGTAGAGGGCACCACCCAAGAAGAAAAAGGCCATTGGTGAAAAATCTAATAATGATACAATTAACCTGAAAAAGAGTAACTTTGTGCTCAGAAGTATATCTAAAATCTATCCTTACCATATCACCTTCCCAAAAATTTATCCTTGCCTCATGAAAATAAATGCCACTGAGGTAGAATGTGAATGTGCAAATAGTACTTTTATAAGTAGGGGCAAGCTTCAAATAATGGACTTGAACTGTATAAACAGTTAAGAATAATTTACATGGTGTCTATGGCTTTCAGGTAATGCTGGTATATATGAAACTTCACCTATTTAATTCCATAAATCTGTCTACAACTGACAGTATTGCAATGCTTCATTATGTTGCAGTATATAGCAACCAGGCATCGTGCTTGCAAATAAAGCATAATGTAGATGATTATATTCCCAATTTACTCAACAATTGCTTTTTAACGTGTATATTGCTCACAAGAATTGATGTGAATCTCTCCGCTCCCACATCAGAAGCACCCATCATTACAAACTTGGGCATGCTTTCAAAAACTATGTTGCAGTACTTTTCCTGCAGCCAAAGACAACTGGGTTCCCTTCTAATTCCTCTTGTAACTCCAGGCCTTGGTTTCCCCACACCTACTTCCATTACACAGCTTTCCAGTCTTCTCAGTCTCTCCTGGTCTGAGAAACACATAACAATGCAGGTTTAAAAAAAACACTTAAAAAGGAGGGAAGACTTTTCCCCACTAATCCCTTAACTTCCTTAATTCTCTTTCATTTGTGCAAAAATCTCCCCTCACGTACACATTTAGGTTTCTTCAGTGCTGGAATTAGAAGGGATGTGTGAATATGTCAAAGTGCAAAGGGCTCTGAATGAAAAGCCACACCTCTGAAAAGAGAAAGATCTCATTATGATTTACACCTCTTTTGCATGCATATCCACTGACAAATAGCTCACTGCCTACACATGCATTCCAACTAAAACATTAAATGGAATCCACTACACAAATCTAACAAGGCAAATGTACAATGGTCATCTATTGCAAGGCATGGATAGTTTAAAATCATGCCCACAACAATGCCCTCTGCAAGCATTTTTAAAACACCTTTTCTCCTTCTTTATATTATTTACACTTTTAGCACCTAAGTGTCTTACAGACAGGTATGAAATCAGTTCTGGATCCAGAGAATTTACAATACAGATCTGTCTCACCAATTTCACTTTACTAAGCTAATGTAACTGAAAAGAGATTGTGCTCAGAAGTAGAAGTAAACAGTCAGCCTGAAAAATCACCTTGCTCCTTGAAAATTTCATATCTCCTATAGCTATAATTAGCTCTCAAGAAGATATGAACTGGAAGCAGCCAATAAAAACAATTATTTTCCTTCTTTTTTTCCAGTTTATTTCCACTGTCCTTGCCAGTGCACTGTTTATCCCATAAAGTTAGTCAATAATGGACTCCACATAGCTAGACCCCTATGAGCCCCAGTAAAATGTATGGACAGCCATAGGATGTAAGGGTTTGCCAGCACTCATTGCAGGGTCAGGGTTTTAACTTCTCCTATTCTAAAAGACTGATAAATATCAACAGAAAAGAAAGAAGGAAAAAGGGGGAGGGAGGCAAATGGGATACAAAACACACGGCCCCAGGTTTTTTGGTTTTGTTTTGGGGGGGGGGGTAGGGGGGCAGTATTTAGTGCTTCTTACTTTAAGTCCTTGCAGCTCTACAAAAACTTAAGTTCTTTAAAATTCATCCATTACAAAATAATCAGGGTGAGAGTATCTCTTTAACCAAGATAAACAGGTAATTTATGATGTTACAACTGTATGGATTTAATAAACACCTTTACCAATACACTTATCCACTTTAAAACTAAATAAACTTATTGGATAAATATCCTCATTTTAAAAGAGTTCTGGGGGGGGGGGGAAATTGTGCAAAGTGTTTTGGTAGCATTTATGTCACAGTTACTTTTATAGATTAAAAAGAAATAAGTCAAATGCTTTTGATTAGAAGCACAAAAAAATTCAGGTATCACTTTTCTGAGGTGGAATTGTTTTAGAAGAGTGGGAAAGGGACTAGAACACATAAAAGATCTGTGAGAAAGGAAGCACCAGAACTAGCAGCAAGGTGGGGTTGCCTGCATGGTCAGCCCTTCATTTGAATGCAAATGTAATTATGAAAGCAGGCAGTTACCCTGACGTCAGGCAAGATCTTGGTAAACCATTACCACCAGCACCTGGTAATGCAGTTGTTGATATTACAGGATGAGGTAGAAGAAGCAAAGAAGAGTGTCAATTTTTAGGAAGATTAGGAATAGCTAAAGCAAAAAATTAAAAGGTGAAGGGGAAAAAATGGCAAGCAGGATATCATAGCAACTACTTCCACCCGTTTTGACCATAATGTATGTGAGTTATCTCTTGGATAAAGAAGCCAGCATGTATCCGGCATCCGCAAGGTGCAACAACAACCTGCCAGTGCAAAACTTTGTCTCTACGCCACCCTACTCAGATTATATGGGATATCATCATGTGCCAAGTATGGACAACCATGGACAGACTTCAGGAACCTGGGGATCTCACTATGGCCCACAAAGAGAGGATTGGAATGCCTATGGGCCCGGACCCTCCAGCACAGTTACTGTTGCACAGATCAATGGCTCCTCTCCTGGGCAGGTCTCCTACAGTTCTACTGATTACAACTCTCTTCATCCTGCTGGATCTGGGATTTTACCTCCTGTAGATACAGTTAATACGGAGCAAATCTCTCCCAACCCTCAAAGGCACAGCTCTTATGAATGGATGCGGAAAACAGTGCAATCTAACACTGCAGGTAAGTGTACACTAAACTTTCAACTTCTTAAAATATCTTTATCTTTCTCTACCCTTTATTTGGATCACCTATGTAGCTGGTTTGCTCATGAGAGTTAATCTTACTTACATTTTATAATTACAGTTTGAAATAAACTTGCTTTAGTTTTACTTTTCCTCTTAGAATTGCTCTGTGATATTATTCATACAGAATGGCCAGTGTGTCCTACCTTAGATATGGTTGCATGTTGTTAAAGTATACAGTGATTCTTGCACATACGCTCTGGAAAGTGCTTCAAGGCATATGGGATATTAGGAATACTGAAATAAACAAGTAGTTTTTGATTAAATGTGTTTTCATATGAGCATTTTAAATATGTAACTATTGGACTTTAACCAAGAAGATTTAAAAAAAAATCAGGAAAATGTATTAAATGCAGTTACTGGAATGAGTTGTGTCTGTATCTTACACATTATTTAGTAATAAGCATCTTGACAACTTCAAGCTGACTTTATTCCTTGCAACAATTCTTTAAAAATATTTTAGTCCAGTTCTCCAAAACTGCAACGATGAAGCCATTTTCTTCTGACATTATTTTATCCCCCATTTCATTTAAATGATTTATCATCAACTGAGTGGATACTTTTCCAGGAAAGCTAGTTACTTAGTTTATGATTTTATTGATGTGATTTATGACCTTTATTGTAGAAGACAGGGTAGAGTTGCACCTTATTTTTCCAGAGCTATAAAGTCTCAATCAAAAGGAAGATCCCTGAACATTTTCATTTAATCTGAAGTATATTTTTAAGATATTGCCTTCCTGTATGGCAGGATTTTGCTATTTTTTACAATCAGACTTTTAAAAATCATTTTGTTCCAACTGTCACAGCCTGATGTGCCTGTTTTTTGTGGCAAGCTACATGCCAGAAGAACTTTTCTATGTAGATCATTTGGGTGTAGATGAGGTGTAGCAAGGGCTGTCAGTTGCTAAATCTATTGTTACGGTTAAAAATAGTAAGTGTGTGTTACAGAGCATCAAAGAAAATGGCCTAAGGAAAAAAAGGATAATTACAGTTGGAACAATCTTACCAGATACAGAAATTGAGTATGTTGACTTCAAGCAGCTATTATCACTTAAAAGTGAGATTTTAAAAAATAATTTCTCAATGAATATGGTAATATGTTATTTTCCATTGCTGCTAAAAATACAAATAAATTCTAGATAATCTTAGGCTATCATTTCTTGTCCTTTTGGGAGCCTAAACAAGGTGTGTCAAACCTGACAGATTGACTGGGCCTGGTTTCCCCTTATATACCCTTGTGTAAGACAGAAATAACTCCATTGAAATAAATGGCCTTTCAAAGGTGTCAGAGTTGAATGCAGCTCCCAAAAACTTCAGGTACTGAATTAAATGGTAAGGGGACAAAAATGTCCTTGGTATAATTCTACTGAACTGAAATAATACATTTAAAGTAAGCAGAATATACATGAACCCTTGTTTTATATAGCACCTACTGTATAGAGATGGGAAGACACTTAGGTCTGAATCCTGGAGAGACTTGCCTACGTGCTTGCTTAACTGTGGCCCCATAGAGCAAAGCATTTAAGAAAATGCTTACATACCTCTTTATTCAGGAAAGCACATAAGCCTATGCTTACATTAATGCGCATGCTTAGGTGCTTCATGCACCACTAAAAAGGATAGCTGAATAGGGGCCTACATCTTCGCAATTGCAAGGTCACAAAAGCAGGTGAAACTTTATAGGGCTTTAGATGCTGAGGACCCAATCCCTTGAGGTGCTCAGAACACTCAGTTCCCAAGGATCATGTACAATGTGGTTTAACCGTACTAAAAATAAAAGTACATTTAGAAAAATAAAACGTAAAAATGGAATGTAACATGTTTTAATCCTCAGGCCTAGGGACATACCAAAGAATGGTCTTATTTTTTTAATTGAAACATTGAAAGTGTTTTACATCCCATTGCTCACAAGCAATTGCTCCAGTGAAAACACAGTTTTAATAATCTGTGTGTGAAGGTGGTGGGGGAGAATTTAAGGTTGGCGTGTGTTTTGTTTTTTGAAAACGAAAATTCAAATTACAAAGGATATACATTGAAAAAATGTGTGTTGTATATGACAATTTATTGATACATTCTCTAGAACACAACACAGTGAGAATGGCGCAGGCATTGTATCCTTTACAGAATAATAATTAAAAAATTATCAGAACTGGAAAAAGAAAATCAATTGGATCTCCGTATCCACTCTTACTAATGTAGGTCTGTGCTCTGTATGCATTGTATACAGCTCCATTCACTCTAGCTTTACATGACTTTAAAATAGGGTTTCCAGCACTTTCCTTTCAAGAATACTTCATTGTCTGATAACACTCACTGTTCAGAAATTAATTATATGCCCGGCAAAGATTTCTTATGTGCTTAATTTTATCCATTGTAAGTAGTTCCACTGAGGTCAATTTTAGTTAAGCAGGTGGGTAAATATTCTGGGATTAAAACATATAAACTTGGAAGAGGGAACTTTCCTTAATACAGTCCTGAAGACACCAGTGTGAATTACAAATTATTTTATATAAAATTCAGTTCCATCTGAAGCAAAAACATTAACAATTGTAAGATGCCAATCAGGAAGAAAATGGTGTATAGAGGTGTAGCATTCTTTTTCGTCTTTTCAATAGTCTGCGTTCATGTTGAAATGCAATTATTTTATAATATATTCTTTTGCAAACAAAGTATATTGAGTATGCCTTTTTAGCAGCAAATGTTAACATTCCAGCCTTCCAAAGATACAGTGTAATTATGCTGGGTTTTTAAAAATAAGTAGCACACTTATTATGCAACAAGAAATTTAAAAAATGTAAATGAAGTTTAGCTGGATATCTTTGGAGAGAAATTGTCACAAACAGAAAGGAACATACATCCATGTTTCCTGTACCTGATCTATTAAAGTCAAAGAACATTCCCATTGATTTTAAGGGTGTAGAGTCAGAACCTAAATCAAAGTAATTTTTAAATCAAAGTGAATTAAAGTGATGGTATAAACTGAAGATCGAGGTGTCCTTGTGGGATGGAAATGAAGGGTGGAAGAAGTGTTCAAATAGAGGTCTGGAGTTCAAACCTGCTAATAACTGCATGTGAAAATCACAGGAGTGAACAACCCAGTCAGTCTGACTCACAAGGATATCAGCAGACAGTTTGGTGGGAAGGGGTAAAAGAATAAAGATTTCCCCTGGCATAGGGATGGAGAACCTTTAACTCATACATGTATTTATTTTCCCCTGTATTACATATACATATCCACACACATACATATGGTTTTAGAGAGACAGTGCTATACAAATAGGTCAGATGTGTTACCAAAACAGAACTACAGCTAGAAAGTAAAGGAGGAAAGCAACTATGGGGGAAAGGGCATAGTCCCAGTTCTAATGCTAATTTATTTCACTTTGTAAACCAGTTGTGACATTTATTTTTTCCCTGAGCACCATTGTCTTGGGTTTTGAGGCCTATCTGTCATATTGAGGCAACAGACCCTTTTAACACCTCTCTTTGCTTTGATATGCAGTCCTGTCTCTTCCCTCTCCCTCTTTTCTTCAAGAGTTATATTGCCGGAAAGGGTGATAATTTTCACAGCAAATAAAGAGGCCTTTTCCCTCGCTTTATTGTCTTCAGAAGAAATGCTCTGTGAATTTTATGACCAAGGGGAATGAGCTAAACTGTCCCTCCTACTCACTCCCTTGAATCTTGGTTATATTTACTGATTATGGAGAAGTTGGAATAACCCTGTTGAATTTTAACTCTTGTTTTCAAAGGTTACACTTTAGGCCATCAGTCTAATTGGAACCTGAATATCTGAGATACTGTTAGCATAACTATCATTAAAGGCAAATATTTCAAAGCCAGGGACTTAGCCACCTTAAGAAAAACAGAATATGGTCAAAACATTAATCAAACACTAATTTCACCTAAAAATGTAACTTTTTGCAATAAGGGATTTCCCTATTTAAAACTGAGATTTAGGAAATTGCCCTTGATTTTGAATATTTTAAAATGCATTCACCACATGTGGTTTGGGGCTCAGATAAAACTGCCTGGAGTAATCTGCTGGGTTGTATGCTAACAATTAAAAAAAAATGAACAAAAGAAATATTCCTTCATCTATTCCTGTCCTTTTCTTTTCTTCCCTAAGATGAAAGGAAGTCTGACATTTGTTTAGGGCTTGTAAATTCCAAACCAATTGGCTTGTGTTTCTGAATGTGAAAGGAGTTCTTGATAAAATCTTCTTGTAGCTCTTTTGTGTGGCGTGTGCTTCATCTTAACACCTCCATGGAGTTTAGGGAACCACTTTAAAGGAGTCTTTGTCCTACAGTTTGTCCCAAAAAAACACATCAAAAACAGCCTGGGAAGATCAGAAGAATTTAAGCAAAAAACAGAAAACAAAAACAAAAAAACGCCAGCTACCCAATCAACTTTGAAAAGTGTGAAAGAGAACAAGTAAATTACAATATGATCTCCTGGATTAATGTCAGATGAAGAACTGTTTAATAATCTCACAGGAATGAAAATGTGTATATCTCAACATCAAGTAGTGTTGCCGTTGATATTATTATTAATCCAGTGTTAAGAACATGTTTTTTCCCAAAACAAAATTAAATTAAATTGAAAAACTGAGGCTATTTAACAAGAATTTTAGCACCTAATCCTGGGAAATGAGTACGCTCAGCACCCCAAAGGATTAGGTCCAAAAGGCATTCATGACCTTGCATGAGGGCAAGGCATTCTAAGTAAATGTTACTGAACTGGTATATCCTAGAATCAAGATGATAAACACTGTTTCTGCTCTGTTTTTAGTGGAATATTTCCTCAGTCATATGTTTGGTTTTACACTTAACACTAATATCTTGGTTCTAAATTTCATCAATATATGGAACAAGGAAAAGTTTCTAGTCAAAAGATATAATGGCTGAATTTCAGTGCTGGGTGAATCCTTCCTAGGATGGCAGAAGGTAGGACAGAGTGGCACTTTAGGGACTACCAGATTTAGAGAGACATAAACTTTCATAAGTGACAGCCTATTTTGTTAGATACTACCCTGCCCTGACTTCTGCCAGACTTCAGATTAACATAGATAATTACTTCTCTCTTCCTAGCATGTCTACATCTGCAAACACATGCTGACAGAGCATAAAAATCACTTCACTAAGCAATACAATGCAGCTATCTCTAGGTATACATATATGGATGTGTACGTGGATACAACCTAATTAAAAAAAACACAAACATTTTAGAAGGCCATCAGCTCAGAAATGAATACAGGATATATATTCTGAAAAATAATGGAGTTGCTTACAATTTTTATGCATCGATTACAAAGAAAAATAATTAGGAAAAATTACTAAAAACTAACCCGAAGAGCAGCAATAGGCGAATGAAGCACTAGTTAAAGCATGGAAGTTAGGAGATCGAAATTCAATTCATAGCTGTGCCATAAATACATGGTGTGACCCTGGCTAAATCACTACTCTCTCTCCATTTCAGTTTTCCTATCTATTTTCTGCACAGAAAATAATCCCATATGGGTCCTGTGAAAGTATATGTATTAATGACTGTAAAGTTCTTTGATATCTGCAGATGAAAAATGCTAAATAACATTAGAGTATTAAAATATTATATTTTTCCTAAACAGGTAAAACAAGAACAAAAGAAAAGTACCGGGTTGTTTACACAGATCATCAAAGACTAGAATTAGAAAAGGAATTTCATTGCAACAGATACATTACAATACGGAGAAAGTCTGAACTTGCAGCTAACCTGGGACTATCTGAAAGACAGGTACATGGAGAATATAGTTTTTCTACCTATCCATTCTTAAAAGCCAGGTCTTGTCAACTCTAGTGTCAGAGATGACAAGAAACTAAATTCAGTACTGAAACTTTATACATAGCATGCTATCAAGGTCCAAGTGATAGACTGCATGAGTCCCATGGTGACAAACACAGGAACTATACACAGAATTAAACCAAGTCAACATATAAAGAATCTGAACTCATGTATTTTCTGGTTACTCTGAGGGCAAAGTTTGAATGACTAAATCAAAATACAGGCTTAGAGAAGCACTTTTTCTTGATTAAATTACAGCTTACCAACCACAGTACTCTGTTTGTTCAATCCATCATAACAATGGCATTCTGCATTTTGCTTCATTTACAAAGTGGTAGCCCAGAAGAGAAGTACAGTCACACAGTTCAGCTCTCAGCAAACAAAATCAAAATGAAAAACACAAATACCAATAAAGCTAAATACCTGTGTATTTTGGTATTGATTTTATCATTTTTTTCTGTGAGATATCCTTCTTTGATCACTGTGAGCTGAGTACATGAACTGAGGGTCTTCTTTAGCTTTTAACATTCAATAAGTATTTTTTTTCTATTGCTTTACAGTCCACTGCATATGCACTTATTACATGCAGGTTTCTTTAAGGCAGATGTTTTAGAACCAAATTCTTATTTCTATGCACTGCTCATAGCTCTGACTTAAGAAAACATTCAATAGATGCATTAAATTTACTGTTAATCAGGACAGTATCTGCGCATGTGCCCAAGTTAAGCTAGTGCTTAAATGTTATCCTGAAGAAAGCTGTTTTCTGAATTGGAGCCCGAGTAACCTGGCTGTGTTCAGGGGAAATCTGTAGGAACTCAAGGTGAAGAATTCCTCATTGCAATGCTAGGACGAGAGATCACTTGTGGAAAACAACTCAGGAGAATAACAGTGGTATGAACTGTTGCATGCAGACCCAGGCCCCCATCCCTACTTTCACAACTAAACTTCACTGATTCTGTTGTGGAAAGTGGAGAAGAGGGGACTTGGCATTACTGAACAAATGATCATCTTTCTAATATCTTATCTATACCTCGTATATTGTTCCTCTCCTGGAATAAGCATATTTTGGCAGAATGCAGGTCACAGTGACACCTTAACAAATTCATTCAGAAATGCATACGCTTTTGTAGGCAGCAGCCCACTTTGTCAGATGTTTGAACATTCCCCTCTTTAGATGTCAACTCCTCATCCATATGCACTCTGTGAAAGAACATGGAGTTAAAGAAAACCAATATATTAAAATAAAGCATTAGGATGCATAAATATGCAATGATAGTTTAAAGTCAGGCACTGAATTTTTAGAAATACATATCCTAGTGTGAATCAACTGTATTATGTTACACTAAAGGTATTCCTGAAATAACTAGTGTCACTACCTAGAATTAGCATTAATTCTCTTTTTGTGTAAAGTTGCTTTACATGAACTAGACTTATTTTTGACCATGCCTTTTATTAATATTTCCTTATTTTTTGTCAAGTAAAGCTTAGATAAGATATGCAATTATCTATCACCATTCCTACAGAACACATCCCCAACCAAGCTAACTATATTGCTTGTCATCCGTATATATAGAACAATAGAAAGGATAGGCTGTACAAAGAAGATCATAGCAAATAATGCTGAATTATGTTAATGCTGTTATATACCTAATAATACATCCTCACAAGCAATACTGTGTTTAGTCCTGGTCCCCCAACCTAAAACAATTTAGCAACATTATAAGAGATTCAGAGCTGAAATGGAGATGTTTCAGAACAAGGTGGACACACATCTGCCAGGAATGGTTTGGGTAGAGCCTGCCTTAGTTGCTGATTTCTATGATCCCGTGAGAGACTGGGAACAGAGTAAGATGATGAATAACACTGTCTTATATAAAGGAACATGGGGGCTCCTATGTACTCTCTCATAAGAAAAAATGGTGGGATGCTTCATCAGATAGAAAGGCACCAGACTGAAAACTGATCACAGTAAACACTTTTTCATATGCATGAAAGTTCCTAGTTTGTGGAATTTCCCATTACTAAGTATCACAGGCCTTGAAAGCTTAGCAAGATTCCAAAAAAGGATTAACCATTTCTACAGATAACAAGAATAATCACCAGCATGTTAAATATGATGTTGTTAATATGTGGAAAGGAATAATGCCTCATGATTCAGGGCATAAGCCAACCTTTAACAGGGCTTAGGAAGTAATTTACAGGCCACTTAACTCCCCAGAATCATCTTGTACTACTGCCTATAAAGGCTAGATACTGGAACAGATGGATCTTTGGTCTGATCCAGGAAGGTAATTCCTAAATTGCTATTAAAAAGGAAAATCTATAATAGAGATTAGATATGAAAAACTAATAACGTTTCCACAGAGTATAATATAAAATACAGTTGTGTAACAACAAACAAGCACAACTTTTTCACTGCTTCAAGCTAATTTTTCATCCCCCTTTATATCACTGTTATTATTGTATACCAGCTCTTACTATTTCTTAGAAATAAACATTGTTCATAATGTTTCAGGTGAAAATCTGGTTTCAGAATCGCCGAGCCAAGGAGAGGAAAATGATCAAGAAGAAAATCTCGCAGTTTGATGGCAGTGGGGGCTCAGTTCAGAGTGACTCTGGCTCAGTCAGCCCAGCTGAAATGTCCCACTCCCTCTTTCCACCCCCACATGCAATAAATGGATTACAGCCCATTGAGATACAGCAGGTCATCGTTTCAGAATGAACAGGGCGGGAAAAATGTGAAAAGGATTTTTCTTTTCTCTGTGACATGTCAGTTTTGTGAAAGACCATTCTCATTCAGGTCTCTTCAGAGTGCTGGCTACCCTGCACAGGAACCAGGACTGTTCCCAAAATGTTTTAATTACTGCAGAAATCTCAGGGAACCCTTGCTGCTAAAATCCATCACTCATAAAGCTTTGAGTAGGATGTAATTTTGTTGCAGATATTGCCAGGAAAAGTGAAACAACTGAAGACTAGGGGGAAGGTAGTTCTCGCCAGTTTATATTTTGCAGAAAATTGTTGGTGAACAGTACAATACAAGGAAATGTGGGATGCTGGCTCTATTTGTGTGCATTACATTTTTATATAATTAGAGTTACCTGTAGATGTTTATAAACATTCATATTTAGAATACTGAAGAGTATGCCACCTTTTAAAAAAAGACGCAACAAAAATATTTTAAATACATCAAGACAAAATGTGACATAATGTTACAATAACAACATATTGCATCTAGTCAAATTAAAGGTATCTTTTCTGTCCTACGTTACTGTACACAGCATGTTCAAGGCTTCTAAATACAATAAATTTACAAACCTGTAGTATCTTACACCAAACCTGCCAAGATTTGTTTGATGGTAAGAGCTTTAGAAATTAGTAAATACCAAATGGCTCAAAGCATATAAACATTACTTCATTCTTTGATTACTGCATACTTTATTGTTTAATAAAAAGAGGATTGACAGAAAAATCTGTTATTTTTAACAAAGTCTCTATGCATTTGCCTCATGCCTGAAGGACTGGAGTAAAAAATAAATAAAAAAATCAGCCTTTGGCTAGTTGCAAGCATTTCCCATTGATTGTAAATAGGGTTTGTGTACTGGCTGACAGGCAGAATGCAAGTCCTTCTGATTCGTTTAGCATCAGGTGTAGACTGCTAACACCAGTGCCAGACTATAGTGAGTAATCAGTGCCAGCAGCTCAGCATTCATGAACACTTCCGTAAGTTCACTTTGCCCATGACAAAGAAACAAAAAGTTTTTTTTTCCTGGAGAAAGAAACTAGAGTTGGGGCTGGGGTTTGGACGGGGAGAAGTGGGTGGCAGAAGAGATAACAAAAGAAAAAGCTGTAAATTGACATCCAGAAGATTTTTACATGTCCTAAATGTATTCTTCATCTCAACAAGGTCAGAGTCTTATACTTAGAAATAAAAAGCCAAACCAATGCACCCGGCAGCATGGGTAAAACTAAATAGGCGACTCTGATTCTATAAAGCCAACTGCTTGTTTTGAAGACATGTGACAATGGTTTTCCCAGTTTATTTGAAGATTCCCCATTCCTATCACCCTACCATTCATTAGTTGCTAATGCTATAGAATAACACACAGTTTAGCATTGGTTGCCAATACTATAGAATAACATACTGCAGCACTCTTATAAAAGAGCCAGTTACAATGCTTTACAATGCAAGAAGTATAGCTGAAGCAGAGCTACTGCCTTATTACCCATAGCTTCCACACCAGTCAACATTGGGAGGCCAGTTATCACAGAAAGGCAAGCTAGAGCTTTTTTTAAGTTATTGTTCACTGGTGAATGATATACCCAATGTGTTATTCCTCCTAAAGCCTTCAGCCACTAGCACACTTCTGTCTCCCTTCACTGATGCTTTTCTGGCCTTCAGAACTGAACTGAGTCACAAATATAACTTGTTAAACAATAATGTAAGACTTTGCTAATGACCAATGTCTACAAATACATCAGGAAATGTGCATGTTTCTTGTATTCTATTAAACTGCTGCCTCAATGACTTTCATATTATTTCATAAAATTAATTGCATGTACCAAAGGATTCTTCAAGAGATCCTTGCTAAGTAATTAGCTTTTTGTAACTTTTAGGTTAAAGGGAAACCCTTGAAGGAAATCACATTAAAATATTACCATTGGCAGCACTATTTGGATTTTTTAAAATGAACCCATGCAAGTGTACAAATTCCATTTTATGCTTCTGGCATGTGGCTAACATGTCATTGGGGAGCTTTTAATTGGCTGTTAAAAGATTAACTGAATAAATATACTAAAAGTTAACATTCAAATAGCAGTCTATATTGCCAAAGCACTACGTAAATATTAACAAATCAATCCTCAATACATTTGAGTAGAGAGCAGTAGTTAGCTGTTAGTCTGAAGTCAGGCAGAAGGCAGGACAGGGTGGCACCTTTGAGACTGATAGGTTTAGAGAGCCATGAGCTTTGGTAGGTGACAGCTTGTTTCATCAGATGTATTTCTCCATTTTACAGATAAGGAGAATGAGACTAATTGGTTTATCCCAATGCCACATAGACAGTTTGGGTTAGAACTGGGATTCATACGCCTCCTCTGTGGTCATGCTGTCTTCAAGTCAAGGAGCTGGATGGCACGAAAGATAGAGCTGCAAAGTCTTTGTAAAACTGTCACAGATTATTCCCTGTATATATGCATGGTCAGGAATGTGTGTTAGCTTAGGGGGGCTCTGTTTCCAACAAATATACTGCACAAATTCAAAACAGGTTCAAATTTGAGATAATTTAAAACTAGCATGCTGAGATATCCTCACTCAACCTGCGGTTTGCCCACTAGCTGTTCTGAGTTGCCAGGCTGCCAGGAAGTGTCCTGCTGTTCTGAGAGAGTGACAGAGCTGCTGAAAGCATAAGGTTGAATTACAGAGCAACAGCCATTGTTCTTGTGGGAGGGGGGGTAGGAAGAGGCTAGCTAAAATGTGTGCCAAGTGAAATTCTGTGAAGGAGCTGGAGAGAAAAGGGGAATGGAGGACTTGTTTAGCCCTTCCAGGATATTTTAAAGTGGATGTGGCTGGGAAATGTGTTTCCCCTCACAAAAAAAAATTGAATGGAATAAAGAAAGTTCTTTCAGTTTATTCCTTTAATTTTGTAAGAATTGATGTGTTTGTGCTAAGAAAACAAAAAGGGTTTCAGCAATGAAAATAAAAATCTTCAACTGACTGAGACAATTCCTGCAAAATTAAAAAATATGTATTAAACACTTCCACTCCAAACTTCAGAAACCAGCCAAACAAGTCATTTCCTCTGGAAAGCTGAGAAATCCTTTGACAAAGGATATGAGGCCTCATCATCTGAGCCTCCTTTTCTGCACTGGCTCTAAGCCAAAGCCACCTTTGCCACCTGTACTGTGGACTGGGACCAAAACAACCTAGAGCTGCTTGACATTGGAACATTTTTTACTAGCCTCTTATGGCATGTTATACCAGGACAAGATATCCCAGTAGCATGGCACCCTGCTCCTATACCCTACCATGCCTACCTTGTCCTTTAGACCATGGACTAAGATATGAAGTCAACACAGAGCTGTTATACCAGGCTAACGCCTACAGTGTGATTATTTTATAGGGTGTTTAAGACTCCGTTGTGACCTTGTTTTGCTGCTTGTGCAGAGTAAAAGTTCTGCTTCATAATATACAACCTGGTCTGTTCATTTACATTTTATATCTATAAGCTTAAGAAGAAAAAATGAAGGATACAAAAACCATTTTCTAGTAATGTATTTATCCTTCCTCTGTTGAAGACTTCTCCACTGACTTTAATTAGAGTCTCCCTCTGCACCATAAGGCAATTTAAAAAATGATAAATCAAACAAGATCTTTCTTGCCCAATGGGTATATTCCCCAAGCTCTCATAGTTCTTGTCTTTTTCACTTCATGCAAATATAAAGCCATTAGACTGCAGATCACTATGTTTAAATTCAGCTGTTTGATTGGTTTTTATAGGGTTGCAGAGCACTGAGGCACTTTAACACCATGCTGATATCAAAAAGAAACTCTGCATCACAAAATTGCCTAATTCCAGCAGCAAGCAAATCCCTTCTGACACATTTCTATGAATCATCTTTATTCTTTGGAGGATACTGTAGATCAGTCAATAGTTTGATGTAACCGCCTCTCTTAGGTCCATCTTCTATAAATACTTAATTAAGCAGTGTTTTTGCCATAAGGATAATAGGAAAGAATTTTACCACAAGTTGCATGGTGATGTGCAACAATGCACTCCTAAGAGCTAGCTTCATAAATGCATTCCTAAATATTGATCTGTTTAAAAAGTAAGTAAAAATAGGTTAGACTAAAGATTATAAAGGAACTTTAGCGCACAAGTTTTAAAGAAAAGGGCAGAATCCAAACCAAGATTTTGATACTAAGTTAGGGGTAGGCAAAATATGGCTCACGGACTGGATCCAGCCCTACAATTGATTGTATCCAGCCTGTGGCTGCCCTCACAGCACTCCACATGGGGCTGAGCCTGCTCCTGCCTGGGGCAGCCTGTGCTGTGATCCAGCCCACACCTGCCCCATGCCTGCTGACAGCATCACCTTGGCCTTGGCCCTGGCCCTGACTAGTGTGCACAGCACTGCTGTTGCAGCCACCTGCAGCCACCTGGGTATTGCCTGGCTCCCCCCATTTCTAATGACTCCTCCTCCTGCTGGCTCTGCTGCCTCACTCCAGGCCAGGGGAAGCTGTAACCCCAGGTGGATCCTGTCCCAACATACAGGGCTCCACCTCCACCCACCTTCCACCCACTGCACCTTCCCATTGTGATGAGCAGCCACATGCAGAAGGCTAAGTGGATGAAAGGTGGCTGGGAGCCAGAGCTAGAGCCCCACGCACTGGGGCAAGAGCCGCTCAGCTGCAACTTCCCCCACACCTAGAGTAGCACAGCAGGGGCAGGAGGAGGAGAAGGAGGAGGAGGTGGGGGGAGCCAACCAGTACCGGGCGGCTGCAGCAGTCATGTGAGCAGCCCCTGTGGAAAGCAGTACACAGTGTCCAGGGCTGGGGCCAAGGTCATCAGTGGGCATGGGGTGGATACAAGTAAAAGCGAGGCATGGGCTGCCCTGGGTGGAAGCAGGTGGGGCTCAGCCCCATGCAGAGCGCTATGGGGGCAGCGATGGACCAGACTGGGGGGTTTATTTCTTTCATTCTTTATTTCAAAAGATAACAGTTTGGATTAACACTAAGAAACAAATTCGGATCCCCTGACTCATGTTTAGTAGCACCACTAGTCACATTGACTTTAATGGAAGTACTTGCTGAGTTGGCATGAGTGAAGATATTATAATCTCACCATCAAAGAGAACAGGGGACTGTGCAGAGGACAGAAACTGGGACCAACACTTGAGACTTCTAGCAATTCATTTAGGCCAGAAATTTTCAAAATGCTAATTTATTTTTTGCAGACTTAATATTTAAGTCCTTCAGGGTTGGTTAGCAACAGTACTCAGTAAATATAATTCCAGCTGAACTCACTGGAGCTGCAAGAGCTCAGCATCTCTGTAAAGTAGGTCCAAGGTATCTGAAGTGGAGCAAGAAAAAAAAACCCTGAGGCCTGCAAATTTAATGGAGGCTTCAAATGTTGGCTCTAACAACCTGTTTCAACTTGCCTGCAAGAAGGAGCTAATAATATGACACCTTAGTGAGGTGCTTTTTAACCCCTATGCAATTTTTCCAGCTTTTACAGTATTTAGTGCTTTTCTTAAAGCCTCAACTGTTAGAATGATGGGAAGAAGCAACTTCAACTTTGTACCCTACAAATGAGTGTTTTAAACACTCAATGTTAATGGCATAAACTTATAAAGTATCCATAAGGCTTTTCTGTAACAGCTATAGAATCTACTTTTTTTTTTTCAAGATCCTTCATCCTTACACTTTTGTGGCAGGCCTTTGACAGTCAGTGAGGGAAATTCTGGGACTACAGAAGTGTCTATTCTTTTTTTTGTAAAATTCTATTGAGTTTTAGCTGAATTTCAAGCTGTAAACAGTTCATTTCCATGCCCTTTTTGCAAACAAACCAAAATAACAACTAACCTTTAAAAGTTTAAAGGTTCTAACCTGGGTGGGTCAGTGCCAAAGCCATGCAAGCAGAGGCATGAACTACACCCAAACATCAGCACGAAGCAAGGTTTTTTTTGAGTGATATATTTCATTGGACCAACTGTATAGTTGGGAGAGATGTTGGTGTTCTTAGCAGGAACCTGTGACATTGCTGTGATGGCAGGGATGGGGAAGAGACACTGTTAGGGCTCCTTCCCCACCACACCTCTTTACTTCCATCTCTGAGGGCTGCTCAGCCACGAGGCAGGTATTCCCTTAAACCCCTGTGGAATAAGAGAGAGAGCTGGGCTCCTCTCCCTCTGTAAACTCTCTAGATAGACCTAATACATGGCCTATACAGAACATTCTGGGATAAAAGCTTTCTGCTGCCAATTAACATACCATGATTAGCTGAGTAGTTCAAGTGGTAGCACTCTGTGCTACGATACTGCAGTTTCAGCATTCAGACCTTGCTGTAGATGCATGATAGGAGGGTTGTTTTAAATTTTTTATTAACAACTTGGTAAAGTGGATCTAAAACAAGCTACTAAAAGAAAAGGTCTTAGATGGCAAAATCTGCCACTTAAAAGCAAAGAAAGACCCGAATTTAGGTTGCTCATGCAACGTATATGTGAACATAAATATATTTGACAGAAAACCTACCTTACTGCATGCTCAAGACAGGCACACACAAAGGCAGAATTAAGATACTATACTATGGGCAACTATAAATCTGACATTTCTTAACCTTAAAGGCTAGTACAGACATTCAGGGGAGTTAGGGGTAGGTTAGGTCACATTCAAAATGGCCACCTGATCTAACGTAGTTTGTCCAGGTGTGGACCTTACACTTAGATCCCTAGTTAGGTCGATCTGAGTGCGAGCAGCGCAGAAAGTCCAGTAAGGTTAGATCAGTCTAAAAATGGCTGACCTGATCTAAATGAACTGTACCTTGGAGGTAATCTAATTTGGATCGGGTATGGTGAGTGTCCCAGGGGAGCAGGGACGCCGGGAGACCCCCGTGGCGGCAAAGGGTCCCGCTTACCTCCCGCAGGGCCGGAGGAGCCAAAAGGAGTCCACACGCCGGCGCGGGCCGTCAGCCGGGCACTTATCCGGCTGCGGCTGAGCGGCGGGGCACGCCGGCCGGGAGAGAAAAAAGGCGGCCCCGCCGAGACAACGGTGCGGCTGGGAGGAGAGAGCTGGAGGGCGGAGCCCCAGCAGGCGGGGA
>NW_005842548.1:557345-557552 GCF_000455745.1 Alligator sinensis
ACACTTCGGGGCGCATCAGCAAAGCCCGGGTGGGCGAGATCTAGGGCCCGGGCGAAAGCGGCGCGTGATCTCCTGGTCGAGCGGCGGCGGGTACAGTGAGACTAAGACAACTGAATTTCCAAACAGTTCTCGGTGCAGCCCCATGGCTAGGAAAACCCAGCTACTGGCCCCAGCCCTGCCTTCCTCTGCACCCCCCCTCCCCCCAAT
>NW_005842548.1:557562-569014 GCF_000455745.1 Alligator sinensis
GAGGGGTCAGGGGGCTAAAACAGCTTCTGGTCTGGGGTGTAGGAAAGAAGCCTACATCCTGCCAGCCCCTCCTGCAGAACTGCCAGCCCCACAATCCACCCAGTCTTCCCCCCACCCCTGGTGAAGAGGAAGGTATGACAGAATGATACCACATTTACACCATTCTAGAAACAGGCTTCTTGAACTCCTGGAGTTTTCCTGGGAACTATAATAGACAAGTTAGGAATATAATACCATTCTCATTCACTTCGATGTTGAGAATGAAATGGTTAAATGCCTGTGCAACATTCTGCAAACTCCCCGTTTAAGCGTATAGTACTGGCTTTGTGGTACAGTTTCTTCTACCATACAAAATATTCCATGTTAATCTGTATTATAAAGACACAAGAATTGCTCTCTTGTGTCCACTTTGATCGTTGTGAAAACCAATGAAGTGGTAGAGAAATGTACTGAAGTGAATTATCTATGGCTTTGACATTCCCTGATAGTCTTGTTCAGTTCCCAGTAATTACCAGAAAGGGTGCTGAGAAAAATAAACATATACCTTTTTTATTGGTTTATCAGTGAGGGTTTTTATGACTGCTATAAACTAAACAGTGAAAAGGAAAATATGCTGTCAATCCTTCTATCAAGATTAAAAAGTTAAATTAAAGAAAAAGTCACTCCCTACTCAGAACTTCCTCATTTTAAGAACCCACCATAACATCAGCTCTTCTTTCCCTCCTAAGCAGTCAATCCAGTTTTCTGAATATCTTTGCCTGTGGCCCTCTCAGTACTCCTACCTGTACTACCCCATTTGGCTCCTTGCAGCCCAGTTCAATTATTCTACTTGTAAATTAATCTCTTCTGTAATTAATAACAACCCAGGCTCCCTTTGATTGGACAGTGAATTCCAGGTCTGAGTGCTCACTCTCTTGTAGTAGGGCTCAGGGTATTTTAAAAATTTTAAATCAGATTTATTCCTGTCAGGCCTATGTACAGAACTGGGATACTCCTTAATCTAAGGGTCTCTCAAAGGATCACCTGAAGTGGAGAGAATCCTTTGTGATATAACTTGTCTTCCATTTTCTCTTTAAAAACCCTGTAAAAGAGGAATAGCTAACCTGACCTCCTATACACCCCAGAAGCAAATCTCTACTAAGTTTCTTGTGTTCCTTTTTGTTCTTTTCCAATTTGCAATTTCTGTTTGCAGTAGTCTGTACTGCTGCATTATGTCAGGCAATAAACGCCATTTTCCCTTAGGTAAGGAGGGATTTTTGTTGGATTTTAGCAAAAACTTGAGAAAATATTTCAACAGGACTGAAATGAAAAGAACTAGTGAGGAGCCAGTGTAGAGTTTCCCACTGATATATTAACCTGTGCCCACTACAGTTTGATCTGATGGAATAGAGAAACACCATAAAAACTCACAGGGCTCTTGTCCCCATAACTCTTCTGGAGTGAACTTTCAAGACAGAACAGATTACTCAAAGTATTACTCTTGTCTATGGGTAAGAAAGAAATCATTTGTGCCTTTCTCCCCGCCCTTTATTAAGCCATCCTTGTTTGAAAAATGTTAAATTTGGGCTCTTGACTTGTCTGTACAAGGGAATGAAATTCTTTGATGTAACTCCTTTCTAGTAAGGGGTGAAAGAGGTCTTAAAAAAAACCTAGCTTATAATTCATTACCAGTCACTGCTTCCAAATAAGGTGGGATTTCCTCCAAAGTATGCACTCAGCATGAGGGGTGGGTATCCTACACCCTTCCGTGCTGCCAGGCTGTAAGTACTGTAGGACTCTTCCTACAGTACTAGGTGACATGTAGCAGAAAGTAGCTACATCTGTCCTAAAAGATGTCGTGCTTCCTGTACTTTCAAATCTGCCCCTCCTGGATGATAAAGTCTTGGATCTCAGCACAAGAGCACCTGGAATCATGACAATCAGGCATGATACAAGGGCAAGTTGTAAAATATGAAATTATGCTAGCAAGTTATGTTGACACTAGAGCATGTGATTATTACAAAACAGAAAGTGGATGCATGCCAGAGTTTAAACAGGGTGGTGACATCCAGTCACCCTTTATCTGAGAGCAATAGAAGGTAAACCAAGAGCTAGTACAAAGCACTGAAGGAATGCAAATGCTCAACCACCAAAATAATTCAGAGCACAGACATGCACACAGACATCACTACACCATAAGTGGCTCCAGTGTAAAACTACCTCATCCCAGCAGGAGTAAAATCTCCAGAGCAACTCATTAGCTGCACAGATGTAAGGAGCTGCATTCATTGAGATGCAACTTATTTTTAGATCTACGTAACTAGATTTACATCAGCATGAACTACCTCTGTACTAACCAGCACACCCAACAAGCATCTTTCCCCAAATATTTTCAGTGTCAGTATCTTCCCCTGAACAGTTTCAATGAAGTGGAAGACCAAAGGGCCTTTCACTTCAGGGATTGAGAAAGCAAGGCCAGAAGACAAGAGTTACTTTCTGTTCTTGCATCTGAAAGGAAACTGATTTAATGTTTTCAATCAAAGCTTGCAGAAAGTATTAGGGCATAGCCAGATATATGTGTCTAAGAACTTTTATATTGCCCGCTACTTTGAAAAAGTCTGTTTTAAAATTAAAATTAAGAAGTCTGCTGCATTATAATTCCTATGATGCCACGTAGCCTATACTCTTCCTTCAAAGAGATCACGAAGTAGCCAATGCTTTATCCATCAAGCTGAAAATATGTACTCCTGGTCTAAAGAATATAATCCTGTTGCTTTAGCATTATATATGTGTTTGGAGGTGTACAACCACTCTGAGATAGACTAAACTAAAGACTTTGCAGTTCACTTTATTTTCTCTAAACGTTAAGATTTGGTTCTGAATTCCTCCTTCTGAATGATGATTGCATGCAGAGGCTTTTTTGGTAGTATGGTTTAAAAAAAAATGCAATAATGAAAAAATAATTTGGAAGAGGACTCTTAAAGAAAAGTCACATAAGAAAAAAAAATAGAATTTAGTGTATTAATTTGAAAATAGGAAATAGAAGTATGTCACTAAGACATCCCGTTAATGTGCATGTATTATTAAAAAAGAATTGCAAATTAACTCCTCCACAGCCAAGTTTCCATCCAACTAAAAAGGTTCTCAAAACTGCATAAAACTAATATGTCCCAAGTTTTCTCAATTTTTGCAATAATTTCTTGATCATGATCAATATCCGCCTTTGTTTTCATTCCTTACCTATCTTGTGCTTTCGTGTATTACATAATAGATGAGGATCCTTTCTCCTGCAAAATTAAAAGAAAAAGTAATTAGCTGGATAAGAGTCACCAGACACCATTATCTATCCACCCATCAGCTAGTTATTGTGAGGTAACTGTTTTGTTTCACTAAAGTCACCGTAAGGAACTATTGCACATGAATCATTGCGGCACATGTAAAAGCATTTAAGCTGCTTTGTCACTGAATCTACAGTCCTTTATAAATTGTAGGCCTGTGCAAAATTTTGGCATGCATTTCATTTCAGAGGTGTTTCGGCCCATTTCAGCGCCTGAAACACCGAATCCGAAACAAAATGGAAGGATCTGAAACATCTCTGAAACGAAACCAAACCAAACCAAACCATATGAAACATTTCAGAAATGTTTCGGATGTTTTGGAGGCGCCCCCCAGGAATAGTCCAGCACAGTCCTGGAGCCCTCTTTTTAAAGTGCCAGGAGGATGGGGCTGGGTAGGGAAGCCACGGGGGCTTCTCCCATGGCTCCCCACACTGGGGCAGAGGCAGGCACAACAAGAGGATCCATAGGAAAACCTGCAGCCACCCACCTGTGCCTGCCTCTCCCCTGCTGATCCAAATCTCCGAAACAGCACTGAAACTCCAAAACAGATTCGGTCAAATCGAAATGGAACAGTGATCTGAAACACCAAAACAAAACACTGTCCTCCAAAATGGCTGAATCCAAAACCAAAATGAAACACAGCCATTTCACACAGCCCTAATAAATTGCACTATTGCATGCTCTCTATCAGTCAGTAGCTACAATGAGACACCAAGGAAGCATTTTCAAAACATGTACCTTGGATAGTAGCATGAAGGGTGCTGACTGTCACCTTGAGATGACATGGAGTTATATTCTTCACCCTATATTCTCTGAACTTTTAATATCAGTGGTGGTTACTTATCCCAAGAAAGAGGGAAGAGTCAGGTAAATTCCATTGACTCTTGAATAGGACTTTGACTTTAATTTACTAAAGCATAAAACATTAAGTAAGGAGCATTTTAAATTCCTTTTTTTTCACTAGAAAGACTTCACTTCCTATATAAAACTCAAAAGAATGATACATAGACTGTAAACAGCACTTTTGCACTGTTGTGTTTCTTCAGGGCCAAGTCAAATGAAGCTATGGCCTCCGGAAACTGGCATAATGCAAACAACAATATAATCGATTACCTTCCCCCATTCAAGTGGCCTACCCTGCCTTTCTTTCACTTTAAATAATCCCCTGAATCTTTCCCAAATAGGTAAAAAATATAAAAATAACAATACTTCCAAATACAGAGTACAGTAAACTAGAGTTTAAGGATGAACAAGGTACTTAAAAAGTAAACACATTACAACCCTAGGAAGTTGAGTTGAAGTTCAGTTAAAAAAACAAACAAATCCTCCATATATGTCTAAAAATACATAGTTGAGGAACATAAACTACCTTCATTATATCCTGTAGTGAGGCCATGCAATAACCATGTAATTGTAGTGTTTGTAGTGCCAGATTAGAATAGACTGATTTAAAAAAGGATTAACTTCCTTTCTGGTGTCACTGATGAGAAGAGCACAGGGTTTTTTGGTACCTTAGCATGTCTGCTTGTTTATAAGCTCTAAGCTGCATATCTAAACTACAAAAGTATGCAGAATATGTACACCTGCCTTATATATATTGCACACTTCAACATACTACACCAGGGGGTCCGGCACACGTGCCGAGCATGGCATGCAAGGCCATTTTGCTTGGCACGCCATGGCCAAGCCCAGCTCTGCGTAGCTGCTGCCAGCGACAGAGCCTGGGCTGCTCCCAGCAGGGCTTGCAGCATCCCAGCTGCCTGTTGGGAGCAGCTCAAGCTCCCGGCTGGCAGCAGCTACCCAGAGCCGGGGCCAGCTGCAGCAGGGAGGCTCCGAATAGCTGTGCTGGGCTCCGGCATCATCCCCATACCAGCACGTGTACCCCCGCATCGGAGCAGGCAGTGGGGGAGGGGCCTGAGGCAGCGCAGCCCCAGTCTCTCCTCCACTCCCGGCACGGAGGTGATGGCAGGCTTCCAGAGCCCGGCGCAGCTGTTTGCAGCCAGCCCGGGCTCTGGGCAGCTGCAGCAAGCAGCAGGCAGGCTGCAAACAGCTGCAAACAGCTGCGCTGGGCTATACAGCCCCGGCATCAGCTCCTTGCTGGCACTGACTGCACAGGCACCTCGGGGCGGGTTGCACTGCCCCACTGTCTGCTCTGAGGTGCATGTGCAGGTGCCGCCAACATGGAGCTGATGCCAGAGCTGTCATCACCTCCGTGCCGGGAGCGGGAGAGACCAGGGCTGAGCTGCCTCAGGCCCCTCCCCCACCGCCCACTCCGACGTGTAGGTACACATGCCGGTATGGAGCTGATGCCGGAGCCCAGAGTCCGGTGCAGCTGTTTGGAGCTTCCTGGCTGCAGTCAGCCCCAGCTCTGGGTAACTGCTGCCAGCCGGGAGCTCAGGCTGCTCCCAGCAGGCAGCTGGGATGCTGCAAACCCTGTTGGGAGCATCCTGGGCTCCAGCACCTACCCGCAGCTGGGGGCCTCCTCTGGCAGGGCTGGGGGGCAGGGGCTTTGGGTGGGGGCAAGGGGCACAGCAGGGCATACTGCCATGTACCCCTTGCCCTCATTTTTTCTGCCATGTTGGCACTCCAGCACCTTCCGAGATAGGCATTGTGGTGTTTTTCGGCACTCCCGCCAAAAAACGTTGGCTACCCCTGTACTACACATTGCAGTGTAATATTGCAATGTTAGGTAGGTGTTGTCAGCTGTCAAGTGGGAATCAGAAATTAATGACGTTACAAACCTTCTGACCTGGGAAATACTTCTGCCAACTCTGCTGTAAAACACTCATCTACTGGTTTAAAGTAGTATCAGAGACAGAAACACCACTGCAAGATGGGCAATATCAACAGAGTATCTAATTATGTACAGTCTTGACAAAGTCAAGCAATGCATAGCAAGTGTTGCAGTGAAGTGAACAAAGGGAGAAAGCAATTAGTTTCCTTTAACTTAATTAGCATTTTGCAGGTACTGGGCTGGAAACACATAACTAAGGACAGCATTTTTAAACTGTTTCACTGATTGTCTTGAAACACTTCCAAAGCTTTTTCTTCTGCTCAGCAATAGCTAACATACAGGCTGGGACAACAATGCCAGCTCTTTTCTTCCAGAGAGGGCATGGTGGCCAAAAAGACAGCAGGGTTACATCACATGCAGTTATATTTTCAATAGCACCACAAGTCCTTAACTTCCTTGCAAACAGTCCACAAGAGCTGCCAAAGACCTAATCCTATAGTACAAATGCATTGTACCAGCTTTCCCCTTTTTCTCCCTGGGCAGTGCTTTTTGTGCTATGACTAACAGATAGTTATTTGTGTCTTTTGACTTTGGGGCTAGCTAACAGACAAAAAAGTTTGTGTTGAGCTCACCTTATTTTATTATAACTTTGACCCCATTGTGCAGCTGATACTAAAATAAAGGTCAGTATCTTACCAGCATTCCTGGATATCACACCTTTGTTACAAAACTATTTCAAGGTTTCTTTCAAAGGACTGCGATAGTAATATAGGATAAGTAAAACACACAAAACCTTACCCCTAGAAACTTCATTGCTTGTACACATGGGACATATCCCCACGAGCACACGTGCGATTTGCAGTGCCACAAACCTGCCTATGGGGCCGCAAACCACACACGCCACATGTGCATGCATTCACCGTGCTGCTAATTTGCAGTGCCACAGGTTTTTTGACACCAGGAGATCTTGATGTAAAAAAAAGCGCAACAAAAAAAGCAGCACAACACACATGGCTGCAGCATGCACTGCCAGTAACTGGAGCCTGCTTGTCCAAAGCCATGCTCCGGTTGTCAGCCAGGCTCCGCGTGCCTGGATTGTCACCACTGCAGCCCCAGGAGGCCCCTAGGGCCACAGGCACAGCTCTGGAGCCAGGCCAGGTGCTGGCCCCAGCCTCCCCTACCCCACCCAGGACAATTTGCTGCATGCTAGAGCACGGGTGCGGGGACATGCCCACACTGTTTTAATTTAGTTTTTGTGGCATTCATTTTTAAACAGGACATATCTCTTTCATCTTCAGCAAAAGTTAGTTGATATCTTCTGCCATACAAAGCATTTCTTTCTGGTTTGTCTGTGCCAAATATCCATTACTTGCCTGTGAGAAGAAGAAATCTGGCAAGAGTGGGAGATCAATTGATCAAACAATCCAAAACATAAAACTTTCCATGTCTTTTAAAAAAAATACATCCTTCTAGAAATAATCTTATGTATGAAGAAAACTTTCCAAACATGAATGATTACAGCACTGTTTTCATGAACAAGCAGCAAGACAGCTCAACACCTTTGCTTCTACGAAGGCAGGGCTGTGGCACCTTATAGGCTAGGGATCGGCAAATCTCAACACACGTGCTGGAGCATGGCACGTGAAGACATTTTGCTTGTCACGCCAGCACTCAGGGTGGATGGCAGGGGAGCCACAAGGGGCCCGATCCCTTTTCCGTGCCGTCTGTTGCCAGCAATGAGTCGGGTGAGGGTTCCGCGGACACTGGTGCAGCTGCTTGCAGCCTCCCCGCCACCTGCTGCAAGCAGCCCAGGCTCTGTGGCAGGCTCCAGGGGCCTGTCCTGAGCCCAGGCCGGCTGTGGTAGGCAGCCAGGGCAAGCAGCTGCACCAGGGTCTGCGGAGCCCCAGCCCAGCTCGGTGCTGGTGACGGCTGCATACGCATCTTGGGGCAGGTGCTAAGGAAAGAGCCAAGGCTGCACTGCCATGAGAAAGATCAGGCCTTTCGTAGCTCTCTTGCCATCTGCCCCTGGCACACCAACATCTTGCAAGTAGACCTTGTGGGGGTTTTTTGGCACTTTGATAAAAACTGCTGCAAACCCCTTACAGACTAAGTTGTTCAGAGAGGCATGAGCTTTTGTAGGCTACAACCTACTTTATCAGTAGACCATAGCCCAGGGGCAGGCAAAATGCAGCCTGCGGGCTGGATGCAGCCTGCCAGGCCATTCTATCTGGCCCATGGGGGCCCTAAAATAGTTAGAAATGTCATATTTATTTGCCCCTGGCTGCCTGTCATACGGCCCTCGATGGTTTGCCAAAAGTCAGTAAGTGGTCCTCCGCCTGAAATAATTGCCTGCGCCTGCCAGTATATAGATTAGCTCATGCCTTTCTGAACAAGTTAGTCTATAACAGGATGGGCAAAATGGCAGATCTGGCCAGCAGCTAGACTCCATTTCCCAGCAGCCTCTGCCCACATCACTGGGGTCAGTTGCCCTGGAGACCCAGGGAGTGGCAGGACCGTGACAGCATGGGGCCAGGGTTTCCACAGAGACCGGCCCCAGCAGTGCTGGTAGAGCACTCGGCTGGGTGGGAAGCTGCTCCAGGGCTGGAGCTGGGGTCTTGCAGTGCTGACAGTGTGGTCCAGAGCCAGGGCAGAGCTGTGATCCACTGCCTGCATGCGCCTGCCCAGGGCATGAATCTCTGATTCATTTAGTGTGTAAGGTGCATCTCTACCCTGCTTTCTACCCAGATCTTGTCCCTTCCACCTGTCCTGCCTGGGTAAACTCCCAACAGGAAAGGACAGCCAGCTCAGCTAATTCAGTGAGAATAAAACTTTTCACTAAATGTTGCTACCAAGGGCTCCTTCATTTTATATATTAACCTCTGGTTTGCCACAGGTATCTAGTACACTGATCAAGCCCTGCATTCTTCGATTCACAGATTACATGCTGTGATGCATTTGGATGGGAACAACCACTCAGGCTCCTTTTTAGACTCTTTCCTCTGTATCTTTCATCCCCTCTGAATTCTGCCTTGCCCTGCAAACTCCTGCTACTTCTCTCAGCTCACCCTCAACATTATCCCAACAGATGTTCTGCTTCCACAGAGCTTCTCCAAGCTTTAGCACCTCTCCTTTGGATAAACCGTCTTGCTGGCAGTCTGTTAACAATCCTTGCTGTGGCCCTTTCTCCTCCTGACCTTTGCCATTTAGCCAGACTCTGTCTAAACATTTTAGTCTATGCAAGTAAAAGTGGTGTTTTAAAGGAAATATGTAGCACACCCAGACTCTCTCTTGGATGTAGCACACCCAAATCTCTCTAATCAAGACAGCCACTGTCATTAAATAGGGAACTTACTGGCAAATGTACCTTGAAAAACATAAGAATAAGCTATACTAGTGGTTCTCAACCTCTTTAGGCTTCAGGCACTCCTCTTTAGCTCAAGAACTTCTTGGAAAATGCCAGCTCTTAGTTTTGTTTGCTTGGAGAAAATGAAGAGCGCTATTCTTCTGTTGTGAAGGACTCAGAAAGACCACAGCAGGGTAGAAGGGTTGTAATGCTGTGCATCCCTCTTTGAAATCTTTAGGTTCACTTTGCAAATTGTGTTTGCACCCCTCACAGTGCTCCTGTTGTGGCACTCTTGAAAGTCTCTCAAGGCACCCTGCGGTGCTGCAGCCACCTGGCTAAGAATCATGGAGTTTTACACACATTACCCATGGCCGGGACCTGAACTGCTGCAGGAGAAGCCCTGGCTGCCCCATAACCTGCTCAGTGCCCCATGTGATAAAAAAATAATCCAATGTATGTATATTTTTGTCATATTAGAACTAAAATGTCCATACAGGCAACCCCCACTTAATTGGCATTAAGCAAAACCAAAAGTATTTGACAATCCAAGATGACAACCGCAAGTGTTTTCAATGACCCAATATGCCAACCACAAGCGTAATAACGAAACTTGCTAAGCGAAATCAGGTATCCATTTAAAACGAGCGCTACAGCACTAAGCCAAACAGCGCTAAGCTGGCGTTGCCTGTATTAAGAGTCATTTCCCCATATCTCCTTTATCTACCAACTGATTACAGGCAGTGACACAATAGGTTCCTAAAAACCTCATCTCAAGTTGAAACGTTGTAACTTGGAACCGATTTTCCCCATAGGAAACAACGTTATAAATGTGGGATTGGTTCCTGAACCAAGGATACCCTATTTTCACCAAAAATAATCTAGAATTTTGTACTTAATGAATTACAGATTAGTGATATAGCCATATTAATGTATTTGTACTGTAAATAGCAATCATATTGATTTGGAAGGACTTCTTTGAGGTGGCTTTGCTGGACTTTTTGAAGGGCTCTTGGTTGGACTTTTTGAAGGGCTCTTGACTGGAGTCTTCTCAGGAGTCTTGGCTGCAGGTTTTTCTGGAGTCTTGTCTGCTTTCTTAAAGAAAGCGTCCAAGGAAGTTTGGACAGATGTTCTCCAGGGAGATGAGCCATGCAGAAAACTTGTTCGCTGACATGGCATTGCGTTGGATCAAGCGTTGTAAAGTCGAAACTGACATCAGAAAGTTGAAACAGGGTGTCAATTTATAAATGTTGTAAGTGCAAAACCTTGTAACTCGAAACTTTGTAAGCCGAGGGCTGCCTGTATTATAAAACTCGATATTGAGTAAGTTTGTGGGGGGGTTTTCTTATTTAGACGCCCCCTCATATTGTGAGACCCTGAGCTGTCCTTTTAGTAGCTTAAGCCTAAACCCCACACAACATCGGGTGCTGCTGCTGGATGCACCTGAGGTGCAAGGGCTGCCCCAGGCTGCCAGGAGAGGGGTGAAGCCTCCTGCTCCCCAGAGCCAGCCCTCAGCCTGCCACAGGCACCCCTACCCTGGGGGGCTGTGGGGAAGGGGCAAGAGCTCTCTCCAGCCAGTGCTGCAAGGGAGAAACCACCTAACCCCCTACCCCCTTCCTGTCCCTCCACTGAGGGAAACTAAGGCAGAGCCGCCCCCCCCTGCAGCGCATGCGCAACCCCACCCCACTGCGCATGCGCGGCACCGCCTCCCTCCTACTCCTCCTCCTCCGTCCCCCCTTCGCTCCCCGGTTGCGCCTGCGCAGTGGGGGCTCGGCGGGGTGGGGGGGATGAGCGTGTTGCTCCCCAACATGGCGGACTTCGACACGATCTACGAGCTGGAGGAGGAGGAGGAGCCCGAGTCCGAGCCCGTGGTGAGGAGCCAGGAGCTGCCGCGGCCCCGCGACGCGCCGGATCCCGTGGCGGTGCGGGGCGCCGGGCACATCACTGTGTAAGGAGTGCGGGGTGCCGGCGCGGGGCGGGCGGGACAGCCGAGCCGAGACTAGCCGCCCTCTGCCTCCGCGGCGGGTGCTGCGGGGGGGGGCAGGCGGGGGCCCAGGCGGC
>NW_005842548.1:569125-587054 GCF_000455745.1 Alligator sinensis
CCCATGGGATGTAGCTTAAAAAAGGGATGCAACAGACATCTCCTCAAGGAGGGAACCGGCTCTGCCTGCATCTTGGGAGCTCTCCTGAAGCAGCGCCAGCCTGTCCCTAAAGGGGCTTCCTTCCCTCCTAACCCGCTTGGTGGGATCCAGCTCTGATGTCTGGGCGATAAGAAATCTGCCCCCCTTGTATAGCACTGTTGGGGGTAATTCTTGACAAGTATTTGCCTTCTCACTCCATCTCCTTGAGTTGTGTATGTAACCTGCATGCGCGCGTTCATCTCTTCCTATCACCATGGTGTGGGAAAGGGGATTGGTGGTAGGAGAATAGCCTTGACTTCGTCGCCTAGTCACGTGAGGTGCCGCAGGAGCCACTGATTTCTAGCCGGTGTTCTCACATCTTGACACACCTTCTCAAACCAATGCAAAGAGCTAAGAAATAATACTGTAATAGCAGGCTGTTGAATGAGAAGACCAAGTCGATGATTCTGATGTCCTAGTAAATGAGGACTTATTCTGCTTTTTACATCAACGTATCAGTTCTGGATTGCTGTCCATTTCAAATCGGCTGGCCGCTTGTTTTGAAAGCAGTTCCTTTCGGAAATGACCTCAGGTTGCCGAGGGTGCATGTCACCCTGGGACTTGTTTGCTTTGGATAGATGCCTCAAATGCTGGGGGAAGCGTTCAGACCCCAACAGCATAATGCATACTCACCTCGTCAGTGAAATCTGAGGGAGAAACAGAGGTGTTGGGTTTTGCTTGGATGTCTTTTGTGTTTCTTCTTGGTATGATCTTGGTACAAAAAGATTGCCAGCCACGCTTCTTTGCAGTGATGGAAGGGGGTAATCGTCCTTGTTCCCATCTAGTCTTCCAGTCTAGATTCCTTATGTATTGTTTTCTTATAACTACTTCAGAGTTAATGTGCTTAAAAATCTTATAGCAGACTTTTGTTTTTCTGCATGTGAAATCTGGGCTTGTACTTACAAAAAACTTGAGCTAATAAAGTTGTGCTGCAGTTTCCTACATTGCTAAATATGGATTCTAGGAATACACCAAAACTTTTTAAACAAGCGTTTTGCTATTTCTACTGACCAGTCTACTAACCTTCTGCTTGTCACGTCAAACTTATTTACAATGCCTATTTTTCATGGTGACACAGGGGGAGAATGACAGGTAGCAATACCTGTGTTTAGATTGCCTAACATTTTCCATTTATAAAGGGCTCCTGATAACATTTGAATATTGTTATAGCTATTGTTTTCAGCAGGTCTTTGAAATTTAGCACAGAGAAATCACTGGTGCTGAAAAATACCTTCTGCTTTGTTTCCCGAAATTCCATTTAGGATTAAGTTTCTGGTGTAATCAGCAAAACTCTGGTGCAGATGCATCATAATGTTCATATTTTAGTTAAGATTGGATCACTGGCTACCAGCAGTGCTTGGAACTGCAGGAGCAGTTGTCAGAGCAGCTGCATTAGGTGTAGAAAGGAACATTTAGTTTGGGCTCAGCCAGTGGGTTCCTGTGATCCATGTCTCAGGCATGTGCTCCTTTCATGTCCCTTTGCAAGGAAGAAGGGGGGGGCAGGAGGAACTGCCCACAGAAGCAGTCTGAATCCAGCACATGGACTCATCACTCCCACTTCTGTCAGTACATCGACAGGGTTCCCCCATATCTTGATGAAAAAGAGATCAGGCCCACCGGGTGGCCCTACCAGCCCATCACTTCCATCTTCAGTGTAAGAAATGTCTCTTCTTGATAACCAACAGGTAACGATATAGCTCAAGTGGTAGCAGTCTGTTACTGCAACACTGGTGTGTTAAAGCCTATTGAAGTCAATGGAAGTGACCCAGTGGACATCAGAGGACCCTAAACCTGGTCCCTAGCAGTCAAACACTGCTAATGTGTGATGGCAGTGGCTATTAGAGGGCTATTCGTGTTGCATATAAGAGAATTACTCTTATCTTTTTCTTTAAAAAGAGAAATAATTTTAGAAAGTTTTGTACAAAAACTAGATTAAAAGTAAGCTAGTTAGCCAAGCATTTGGAAGATAGGAAATATTAGAATTGATTACAATAGTGTCAAGAACAGCAGGTCCCTGTTATGATAGGTACTGTGCAGACACAGAGTACAAAAACCTGCCTGCCTTGTGTGTGCTTTATGTCATGTTCTTTAATGTCAAGACATGGTATTTTTTTTCAACAGGACACTGCATCATTAAATACACAAGATGGACGGTGATCAGGAAATAATGACGTTATTTCTCTGCCTTATTTCCCTGCAAGCCATCCTTTCCTGAGTATACAGTCAGCTTATTCCTCATGGTGGCTTCTATAGTGCTTGCTGCTGTAGTATCCAAGTGCCTCACAAATATATTCATGCATTGTATTACCACATACATTACCTGTGAGAGGAGTATTTATTTCAGTTTCTCCAGCTATAACATAGTGATGAAAAGACGTGTTTGAGGTCACACGCTGAATTGGTAGCAGAAGCAGAGCTAGAACTTGTTCCTCAGACTCCCAGTCATGGGCACATGCCTCCAGACCATGGTGCTTTTACTGTCAAAGGCACTGAACTTTTACAGATATCTTTGACTTCAGTTACAAGTTGCATGTGTTCATTATATCTGTACATCACACCCCAAATGTTTGACATCCACAGAAATAAACAGTTAGTGGCTATCTAATAAAATTTTGGTTTTAGTGATGTGAAGGAAAAAATACTTGAGCTTGTTTCCCATGCTGATTTTTAGAGTAGCTAAAGGAGATGGAAGTTATCAACTCTTTTGACTGAAAGTGGGTGAGTAGGTGTTAGAGCTATTATTGCAATTGATTATCATCTTGCAGGAGGCAATATGTCAGCTTCTCTTAACTTGATTACTTGCCCCTTAATCAAGATGCTGTCCCCTGAAGCTAACAGCTTGTGAGCAACCGCTGTGTAAATACAGTTGTATCATACAGGTCTGGTTTGGGCAATACTATAGGAGTTTCAACTGTAAAAGTGGGTAAGAAATTGTGCTTTAAAAAAAAATGCTTAACAGCTACAACTAAAAGTACTAATTTACTTTTTAATTTATTGAGGTCAGTTGTGTTAAGGGATATCAGATCAGTATATGAGTAGTAAGTACTGCAGAGCTCTTTACTATTGTTGCCTGAACTTTCATAGTAGGCTAGTTGTATGCAATTAGATTGTGTATTATTGCTCATGTTTTACAAACTGATTAGGTCCTGCAATAATGACTGTGGAAATCCCACAGTAATTTCTCGAGAACAGGCCTGTTTAGTTGCCAGTTGCTATAAGTTATGATCTGTATGCTATATGTTATTCTTCCTGTACTCCTTAAGGCTGAATAGACTTTTAAAAAGCTCTTGTAGCTTTTTTAAATTATACAGTCTTTCTCTTCATAGTGAAATTCATTATTTTTAATAGATTTTTATCAGAAAAAGAAGGAAAAACTCTGGAATTTGAATTTGGTTTGTCAGATTACATTGCCAGAAAATAGAAATCCAATTATTTTAGTAACTGTTGTTTGCCTAAAAGTTTATTAAAATAAACATGAGTTTAATTTAAGGATTGGTGCTTGTAGTAAAGATTGGTTAAAACTCAGTCATTTATACATCATGAGAGAAGAACACCTGCTTTTGAGTTCTACTGTTTCCTCTTTCTGTTACTAGATTACAGCACTAATTTGTCACCATGGATTTTCAACAACTTCTTCAAGACTCATCCTGGGTTACTAATGATGTGCCTAAAAAGTTAGTGCTCATAATGAATAAATGACTGTATTACAATTAGCATAGTATATATGACATTTAAAAAATACAGAGGCTGAGAAAGCAAGATGAAATGGTCAAAAGCGGTTCTGTTAGACAAGCCATTGACCAGACATAGGGAAGAACAACACAACCCTTGTGCTGTTTATCTAAGCAGCTAACTTCTAGAATTTAGGAATGCATACAAGGCTCTTCATTTACACTTCTTGCATGACAATAAATGACCACCTTCTTGTATGTTTAAAAGGTCCAGCCTCAATTATACTTTAGTGTGTGTTTATTTTTCTTTACCATGTATTTCATGCACGTATTGCTTTAATATGCTGTTCTCTGCTTGTATCAATTAGTGATTGGAGTTCTTAATTAAACTTTGCTAGTACTGTTGACAAACATTTTAATGAGCTTAGTTATAGCATTGTAGTTTAAAGAAGCACCAGTTTTCTTTGTTATGTTTTACTTTTCTTTAAAGTTAATTATATACTAGTCTGTACTTCTAAACTTGTGTTAAATTGTCAAGTTAGCACAGTTAACACATCTGTGTTAGCACAGTATGCAGAATGGTAGTAAATGTTGTATTTTAGCACTCCTGGCATTTGTATGTGACTGATAAAACTTTGGGGTGAAGAAATGGCGTTGTTGCATATTATTCCTTGCAATTCTTTACCCCTCCCTCCCTCCCCCTCCAAAAAAAAATCCTTAGCTCAAGTTATCACAGTAAGTATAACTACAAAACTTGCCTAAAGACGGTGACAATAAAAAGGAATCAAATCAGAATTCATACAGAATGGAAATAACCAGGAATGAGAATTCAGAGTAGTTTACTATGTAGTGCTTAATTTGGTGAACAGCAAACAGCTTGATTCAAGCCAAAAACTGTATAGCTCATAAGACTGTGGCCTACAGCTGTATTATAGCATCCTGTAAAGGCTAAAGCTTAATTGGGGAGCAAGAGGTGAAGAGGAAAGGAAGTACTTTGGGGACTGTGCAATTATAGCAAAGCCACAGGGCACAGGGTACCAGGATTAGTTTAGGAATCTTTTTAAATGATTGGCTTTTTTTCTTAGCAAAAATAAGGCTAGCCGATGGCTTACCAAAAGTATGTTTAAATGCTAACTTGAAGATTTGCAGGCAGGTTCACTGAATATTTTAATTAGTTCCATACATTGGAATTTATTCCTAGTTTAAATTCCCTTGCTGAGATACCAAGTTCTACAAAATACCTAGCTCCCTTCAGGCTTCACTGCCTGATGCCTCTAGTGCAGTCGTTGTATAAAGGTTTATGCCCTGTCCATAGATAACACATGGTAAAATGCTCTGCTTCGGATTCATAGTTTTCAAAAATACTCTTCATGATTTTTTATGGATACTGCTTGGGTGAATTTGCTTTAGCCAAAAGCAACAATTTTCTCCAAAAATAAGTGATAATGGATTTCATATAAGGAAAATAAACTTGTTTTATCTTACGAATTATATCCATGGTATATGAATAAATTAATAAACAAGTACAAACTAGTAATTCCAATGAAATGGTTGATTCTACTTTGTGTCAAACTGGGATTGGAGTCTAATATCAATAGTATTTTTTTTCTTTAAAGAGGGAATGATTTACATTTGAATACTCTTGTTTTAGAATACAATTTGCTTTGCTAGCTGTTTAAAGATACCCTTCAAAGAAGGCCACAAGCTATGCTTCTAGTTTCTTTTTTTTTTTTTTTTTTTTTTTTTTTTTTTTTTTTTTTTTTTTTTTGTAGGATAGTTTACAAACTTTTTGAATTGAGGAAGTCTTGGAAAATACTAACACTTACATACCAAAGTAGGAAAAAATTCTGTTTATTGCACTTTTTAAGTACCAAATTGATTATTACAAAATACTGTTTTTTAAAGGGGAAACAAATACAATAAGTTAGGTGGAATATATTTTGTTTGTCTCTTTTGTCTTCAAGGTTTGGCTTGAGCAACAAGTTTGACACAGAATTTCCTTCTGTTCTGACAGGGAAGGTAAGTCTGAGTTTGCACTAAAATTTTAAATTTGAAGGGCATACTTCATTCACTAGTTTGGGTGTTACCCATGTCTAGAAGCATGTTTTTGGGTTCAGATAAAATCAATTTCAAGTAAATTGTGACAGAAGATGATTAACAACTGTCTACTGCTATGTCCTATATGAAATGATTTGGTGTTTGCCAACCAGTTCCTACTGTACATGGGTGCATCAGAAAAACTGCTTGCTGCAGTTTGTGTCATTGACAATCTTAGCACAGAAAGCCCCAGGACTAGCCCGAGGTACATAAGCAGTCCACATCAAACTAGGACTGGCCCCAAGCATCTGGAATCCAGAAAACTGCCTGTTGTGTAAATTAAATAACTCACGTTACCAGGCTTTCTGCCAAGTATCACCCAATTCATTTTTGGACAGTTTGTGAAAAGAAAAGTCTTTTTCTTAAATATAGTGAGAAGGAGTGGAAAGCAAGCCATCTTGCAGCTTTTCATGTAAGCCTGAAAACGGAAGTGCTTTGAATTATTTTCTAAATACTGTATAGCTCCAGTTATTCAGTTACTGTTTGGTAGTGATGATCTTTCACAGAAAGCAAATCAGAAAGAGGTTACTGCTGTGCTGGAGGAAATTTCCTAGCATACTGTCCCTGAGATTAGCAAGAACCTCTTTTTCAAATGATAGCCATCTGTTAATGAAATGTGGCAGTAGCTTTCTTTATTCTTCCTTTAAATGCTTTTATTTGTGTGTTCCTCTGCTTCGGACTTATGATTCTTTACTCCAGCTTTCTGGATTATTCTCCCTTTTTGTTCCTCCTTATTGCTGAAATGTTTCACTCTCCCAGTTTTCACCCCATATCATTCCTCATCTCTCTTTTCCAAAACAGATGCAGAGGAAAAATTTCAGGATTTGTTATTTTCCGTAATCACATAGCATGCAGTTAAGGCTTCACACTGCCTCTGCAGTCTTCTTGCAGTCACTGTTGAGTCATATTAACGTAGTACTGAAATGCATCTAGATGGCATCCTCTGTCTGGTTCTGACACATCCATCTGTTTTTTCCCCGTGGTATTTTTTTTTTTTCCTTAACCACAGTGATTACAATACTTGAGCTAAAAATCTGTCCGACGTTGTTTGGCAATCCAATTAAAATGATAAAGAAACAGATTATACCCCCCTGCTCTCCCCACCGATGTGTTAAAAGGCAACCTGGTAATTCTGGGCCTGATCCAAGATCCTACTAAAGTCAAAGGAAGGGATATTATTGTCTTTATTGGGCTTTGAATTAGAACCTATAGCTGGACTTTTGTCACCTTTTTTTTCAAGGGTTCTCTTCCATCTTGAGGCAAATGTTCAGGTTCAGTTCTTTGAGGTAAAGCCACAAATTAAACATGATTTAAAAAAGAATGTGAACATTCAATGGATATTTCAAAGAAGTATAATTTTCTATAATTGAAGCTACAACGGTAGAAGATATCTCCTAAGTAATAAATATGAAGGTATTAAAATAGAATTCAATAACTTTACATTTTGAATAAAAAAAAACCCTTATAGAAACCTTAATTTCTCTCACTTTTCCCCTCAGTGAGGTTTCCAGCACTATTTGGCCAGTGAGCATTTGATTTTTTTTTCCTATGGATTTTCATCTTCACTCAAAGATCTTGCTATAGGATTTTGTGGCTAAATTCTAAATATGGTAGTTTTGTAGATTTGCTCAGTTTGATTTTTTCAGTACTTTGTTTAAACAATTTTTAAATAATCTTTAACTCCTAGGCCTATAGGTTTAGGGAACAGGAGGTTTCTTGATTATCAAGAAGACTAAACTAAGCTAGAAAAGTACTATTCATGATATATGGCCCAATGGCATGCACAGCTCCAGGTGACAAGAAAATGACAGAGCCAGTGAACCTTAAGGAAGAAAGTGGAGCTTCCTGCCCTGATCTTAAAACAATAAGGAGATTAGTGTGCAAGGCAGGGAAGTGTAAGTCATAAAATGTACCCTTGGTATTGTGATCCAACAGGACATGTGATGGATAGAGTTTGTGATCATGATGATTGAAGGAGGCAGATCAGGCCTGCTGGGCTTTGCTTGCTCTCTTCCTCTGTTTGCAGATTCTCTTGCATCCTGTTGTAAAGTATTATGACACCCTCCTCCTTTTATGTTTTTTTAAGGCCTAAAAGGAACTAATGTCTTTTTACAATGTGTACTGCACGGCCAGAAGCTGTGTACTTATCTTTCTTTTCAAGACACAAACAAACTCTTCAAGTAACTTTCCAAATATCTCAGACCCAGAGTTTCTTAATTAAGTTTTGTCTGCAGGTGATAGCTGGTGAATTCTGTATTGGGAATTAACTAGAAACTTTCAGATTAATGTTTCAAAGCTACAGGTTCAGATAGGAAAAAGATTTAAGACTGTGGAAATAACTTGAGGAAGATCCACTTAGAAGTATATGTTCTGAAGGGCATCTTACCAATAATTTGGCACTAGATTGTTTATCTTGCTGAAATATGGCTGTTATTGATTACTTGATGTAAAAAATGCCAAGTCTTGGTAGGGTTACAAAAGAATCTCAGATATGTAGTGGCTTTTAACAAATTCCTCTGTCAGCTCAAAATAACCTGGTGTGAGTACTCAGGATAAAATTGGACTTTAAATTCATGTCCTTCCTGTTAACAAGTATTGTGTTCTTAATTGAAGATTTTGTGACTGTGTTGCTGAACTGTTGTTAAGGTATAAACAGGACTTTCTAATAAAGATGACCTAATGCTCATCAAGACTTAAGTATTTTGATTGGAGGAGGGGAGGGGAAAGTATGGCAGATCTACAGGAATATTTAATCATTTCTTGGTTTTCCAAACTGGTGGTTGTCATCCTTATTGTACAATCATTTTAACACAACAAATTGAAACTGAAGTATGTTCCACAACATTTAATTTTAGTGTATTAGAAGCAAGCAACATTTAGTTTCAGTTCCATAGTACAAGAGTGAACTGCTGGAAGTCTAGCTCATGTATTTTTTGTTAGGGCTTTATTTGGTGTCCTCGTTTTCCTGTGCAATCCGGCAAGAGCAGACTGATCTGTCTAGCTGTTTATACTGTCTTTTCCCATGGCATCTGAGCTCATCAAGGCCACTTCACAGGAATAATATTAAGATGCCATTTTATTCAGAAAATCAACTTTCATAGAAATGGCACAGAAATACTGGAATCCTGTGATTCTCATGTATTCTTTATTAGATGCCTTCAGTTTTCCAATGTGATTTATTTTTTCTTCTTGTCAGCTCTGCAAAATCAACCTGCAGTCTCAATAGCAAGCCGAGTCCTTGTTTCCCTCTTGGGTATTATTGCTACAATTAATAATAATAAAGGTTCCATAGACCAGTCATATGCTAGTTGCACAATGTAAATGTTTTCAATAGGTTTGCACACTCATATCTGCTAGAACTGGGTAAACAATTTTGTGGATGATGCAGAAGAGAATAGCATCTGTTTTTTTCCTGCAGCAGAGCTGGCTATACAGTGCTAGGAAAAGCAAGTTAATTTATTTTTTGTCATCAAAGTTGCCAGATGTGACTCTGTATACACAACCATCATGCATCTTGTAAAAGATGGTACCTTTTGTGTCCACTCAGATGTCAAAACAGAGCCACAATTTAAGGAACTTCAATTTTTTTAGGGAAATTAACTATGAATTTAGAACAGTAACTCAGTAATATGCTGAGCTTCAAGCTGCCTAGAAAGTAAACATCTGACATTTGTGATTAAAATTGTGAATTGTTAACCTGTGCAGCATACCATTAAGTCTTGTTTCTTATAATACAAAATTTACATTGAGTGCAGATGAAGGGTTCTTGTTGAAGTGCAGCTACTTTCACAATATCATAAATATTTAAATGGATCTCTTCCCCATGTCAGCTATTCTGCTCCAATCTTGTATCAGTGCAGGATTGCTCTCTAGACAGTTACAATTTTTTTTTTTTTACTTTACTGCAGCTCCGGGTCAAAAAAAGTGTATGTTTAAATGTTGATGGTTCAGTCCATACATAAAGTGATTGGAATTGGTCCACTTGTTTAAAAAAAAAAAATCCAAAAAACTGTTAATTGAAGAAATTATTGTGAAACTTATTCCATATATGGAGGGAATACATTTGTCAGAGAATACAAGCTTATTTCCTTAGTCAAAAAATGAACACTTCTCTGAAATATTTGCTATGTACTTACTTGCCTGTTCATAGTACCCAAAACACTGCCCTGATTGATGGTCTTGTGTTAACTGACTGTAGGCCTGGCTTATGTACAAATCCAGATCACCAGTGCCTTTAATGAGCAATGACCCAAATGGCCAGGAAACAGCTGTTGCACTTTCTGGCACTCACTGTTGCAGTCCTTCCATGGGCATACTTATGTGTAGAAGAGGATAGCAGAATCAACTCTTCAGTATTTCCTGGCCCCCTTTCTGTAGAAATGAAAGACTACCAGTGAAACCGACGCATTTCTGCTGCACAGAAACTTCAGCATAAAATGGAGCTGTGTTTGGGGATACTGCAGAAGTTGCCTATACTTGGCCTATGGCCTGATTCTTTGTGGGGTATTTCAGGTGTTGCTAGCATTTGATTGTCCAAACCCTCTGATCCTTTCCCGCCAGTCAGGATTCCACCTTAAAGTTTCTGTTTTAGGTCCAGACTTAAAGTTTTTCCGTGTACTGTGTATTTCTCAGAAATCCTTGTTAGAGTAATTCTCTTCCATTCTCTTCACCAAAAAAACTGGTCGTTGTATCGTAAGATATCGTAGGAGTTAATTTGTGCAAGAATCAATCACAGACTTACCAGTGATTGCCATTTAAGAAAACATTTATGTGGAGTGTAAATAAAGTTAATTTTCTTATCACAATATTAAAATGAAGTAATTGTAAAATATTTTCCTAGTCAAGACGATGGTAAAATAAAACTTTTTTTCCTGAAATAGCAAAACAGCAATTGTACAATTTACTGTTCCCACTGTTATAGCACTATTGAACTTCACAAAGGAGAAAGAAATAGATAAGTTGTAGAAGTTTTAATATGAAGTACCCCAAGTTAGCCTTCCTTGGGGGTTCTTTGTTTACTTGAGTCAAGCTGAAACATAAAAGTGCATGTACTGTGTGCACATTCAGGAAATCACAATTTATGTTTAAATACCGTGCACGAACTGTTCTGTATCATACCTGGCCTGCACAGCAATGGAACCCATTTTCTAGAGCACCCTTTGGTAAGAGTGCTCATAATGTCCCTGTCCTAGCATCCTAACATATGGGTTTAAGGTCTTTCCTTCATCCCACACGTTCAACCAGTCTTGTTGCTCTTTTTTTTTTTTTGTCTTTGCTCTGTGACTTCAATTAAGTTGGCATATGTTTAGTTGATAAATATCTGTTTAGGACGACTCTAGCACGTGTGCGTACGTGCATGTGTGTGTGGACACTTAGTCTGATTTTCTTTGAAGGTGGAGATGGTTAAAATTCAGGCTTTGTGCCCTGAGTAAACTTGCCTACATTGACAGCTTCATGGAAGAAGTCTTGAGGGCTTTGACATGTAACAGCATTCTTGTAAGAGGTGTGGTACAAGTGTCATGTAATGTCAAGTAGTTCTTCTGGGTCTTTGTCCAAGAAGCCATATTATCAGTTGGAGAAGTGTGTGGTCATTCAGTTTTCGAAGGGTTTTTTTAAGGATCTTAGCCTGCAGAAGAAACATTTGCATTTATCAGCAGTAGTGGTTTTCATATCCTTTGCATGCAAGACAAATGGCAAGGTACGCTTAGGTGTATTCAAAAGGTTGTCTTTTGGATTTTAAGATGCTCAGATCTTGTGTGCAGGAAGAGCCTGTGGAGCTGGATTCCTTTGCCTAGTGCTTAATGGAAAACTGTCAGGAGTGAGCTTAAAGTTCCCATAATTGAAGTCCCACAGTTCTCTGCGGTAATGGGGGGTTGTTTCTCTTTACTTAGTTCTCCCTTTATTCCTAATCTCAGTTTCCTTGGACCCAACAGAAGGATGGTTCCAAAGAAGGATTCAGAAAGGATGTCTTTTTCAGCATCTTTCTCTGGCTACTTTGCTATGGTTTCTTGCTTGAACCAAAGCAAGGGTCCTCTCTCCTTTTACTCTTGCTCTTCTTTGTTTTGTTTGATCCACTTTTTTCTTTCATAGAACAGGCTGTCAGAACACCTTCACTAGCTAGCATCCTGCCCCTGTGCTTTTGTATCTGTCAAGCCATGTTTGTTTTTAGGAAAAGGTAGACTTCAGACTGAAAACTGTCAATGTAGTCGGTCAGAAAGACACTGCTTGAAGTCTACAGTTTTGTCTAGCTAGATCACTGGTGGCGGCTGGCTGTATAATTCTGTGATCGTGTTAACAGCACAGTTAATGTGGCTGGGAAGCAACAGAGGCTGTCCTTTTAATTGAGTATTTTCAAGTTCTGTATAGTTTTGTTGACCAGGAAAGGGGTGAGGGGACATCACAGAAACAGCTGCCCATCTGTCAAGAATCCATTAACTGCTCCAGTGATTCCAGTGAAGTGGTTATTTTACTTGGGGATCTAGACTTCATTTTAATTGAAACACTGTTATACAGGGTTTTTTCCAGCTATTACAAAATATCAGATCAAGGAATTCTTGAATGAAAATAAGACCTTGTGAGTCTATAGTTAACCTTAACATGCAGTTCTTCTCACAATAGACTGGTAGATGTTAAGTTTTTCTTTTGTGTAAACAGCCACTGCAGAAACAGTGCTGTGTCAGAGCTTTACCAAATCTTCAAGTAGCACGATTCCTATATTAGACTCAAAAGATGGCCAGGATTCGTACTTCTGCGTCTTGAGAAGCTGGAAACATAGGAAGGACTTTGAGTTCAATGAGGGACACCACTTTAAGCAGCAAATATTCTTTGGGTAAACAGTAAACTCCAAGGGTGTACTATTGTCTAGAAGTCTCAGCTTCTGTTTTCACCATTGGGGTTTGAAGTTGGTTCTCTAGTTGGCTTTCTGGCTTGTAAGGGTAAGGCACAACTTATTTTTTTCCCCCTCCTAAAGATTTCCTGTTCTGTCCCACACAAAGTTGAGTGGATGTGGGAAATTTCAGTCCGGGTGTTGTTAACATTCTAACAATTTAAATAAAACTTTTCTGAATTTCTGGAAAGTATTATTTTGCCTCCTACACCTGAACTGTGCCTGAAAGTTGACCCACTTTTGAAAGTCTTTCAGAGTAAAGTTCCATCTGTGAGTTTTCAAAATTGCCTGTCATTTGAAAATCTTAGCAAAAATTTTACCATGGATTTCTTCCAGAATAAGTCAGTTCTCAAGAAAGAAAACTTGTCAAAACAGGAAGGCTTCAGAACAGCAACCCACTGTACAGATTGGTAGGGACCTACCTAATTCATGGGGGCTGCTCCCCAATTTTACAGATAGAACACGGGCCCGGGAAGCCATTTCGTGGGCAAAGCATGGCAGGCCTCCCATGCCTCTGCCCAAGGGCCCCCATCACTCTGCCCCTCGCTGCTTATTGGCTGTGGGGGCTGCCTGGCATGTGGGCCCACCCCTTGCTAGTGATTAGCTGAGGGCTGTCTATCATGCAGCTCCCACCACTCACCGCTGATTGATGGAGAAGGGTGAGGCTATGACAGGCAGCCCTCACAGCTAATCAGTGGTAAGGGTTGGGGATGGCAGCCATCTTACAGGCAGATCCTTTCCCCCCTGCCCTGGCAAGCTGCTGCAGCGCTCTAGTGCCCCCCCTGTTGGTTGCCCCCCCCCCACCTCCCCCTCCAGGTTTTGTAGACATTGCCTTATTTTGCAAAATTTCAAATTCATTATGTCCCTACAGATAGGCATGTCTTGTACTTCTGTGCAAGATGCATTTCCTGTAGTCTTCCTTTTGCCTTCTAGGTTGGTCTTAGCAGGAAGCCATTGCTAGAGTTGTTGGATCATACCACTTAGGAGGATTTCAGCAATTTGTTCCACTTCCATTAGTTAATGCAGCTTTTTCTCCGAAGGTCCAACTTCATCCTAGGCAAACTAGGCTTTCGCTAGGGAAAAACTAGCACTTTTTTTCTGTGTGAAATGGCAGTTTTTACCTACAAACTGAACAGACTCTTGTTTCCATGGAAGCCAAATATCTCTTTCATTCTTGCCAACCTCACCAATTTTATATGCTGCACAGCTCTAGTCCTAATCTAATTTTTTAGGGGTCAGGTGTATTATTTACAGGACTGATTTATTATTCATTGCCAGATAACATGGAGGAATCTATTTTTCAACTATTAGAACCCTTCCCCCCACCCAAGCATTCAAGGTAAAATGGGCTTGTTCTAAGAAAGTGACCTTATGCTAAGCGGTCTGAGCAATGGGGTGGATTTGAATTGGGGGATTGATTGAGGTGGCTTTGTTTCATGCCTGATAATTGTATCCATGGTGTCACTTATATGTAGAGACAATTGGTATGAAAGTAGTTCTGTAATGGCTTCCAGTTAAAGTTCACCATCTCTGTTGCAGGTTGCTCCAGAAGAATTCAAGACCAGTATCAGCCGAGTGAATGCGTGCTTAAAGAAGAATCTCCCTGTCAATGTAAAATGGCTGCTTTGTGGCTGTCTGTGCTGCTGCTGCACATTGGGTTGCAGCCTGTGGCCTGTTATCTGTCTTAATAAAAGAGTAAGTGCACATTTCAAAGTGGCATTGTCGCTGTGGTTTGCAATTACTGTTACCATTAAATAACCTTAAGTAAGTAATAATGCCCTTCTTTATTTCAACCCTTTTTTCTATATCCCAGCTGCAGCTATAAGTCTCCCCTTTAAAATATTTATGCATGTAATCTTTAGCTTATAACTGTCATTAGTAAAATACATAGCTTATAACTGTCATTAGTAAAATACATAATTTATTCAAGTAAGCACCTTTGAATTATCTGGGTAGACTTTTTGGATCTCTGAGCAGTGGGTTTGATTAGCTGATGTCTGGGAGTTCCTTCCAGCTCTACATTTCTATGATATTACAAGTTGCTTTAGTAGAGTGCTGCTAGAGGAGCAGTTGGTCCCAGAGACTGTCCTAAGTAGAGTGAAGTGTTCCAGCTGCTCTTCTTTTCATCCAGGTGTAGATTTCTGAAAGATGAAAATGATTTTGCTTCCTAAACAGTGGCTTTGTACCGCAAATATTCTGGACTATTGATTCAGCTAATTACATTTCATTATGTCTTAGGAGCAGCAGAATTTGACTCTTTATATTTGAATATTGCAAGACTCACTTTCTTTCCTGTATAATCTCTTAACAACATAAAGCTGGACAAACAGTAACATCTTCTTTGTAATCAGTGTTCAAAAAGTATTCCTTCAAAAAAGAAGGGAAAAAAATCTAGGAAAGATTAAAGAAATATAGTCCTGGTTTTATATTTAGAACTTGCATACTGCAGTGATGGGTAGGCGGATGAGAACAGGATGGGTTTCAATACTGACAAGTGCAAGGTACTGTACCTGGGGAGGAAGAGCCAGCAGCATACCTACAGGCTGGAGAACTCCCTTCTCGTCAGCACAGAGGCAAAAAAGGATCTTGGAGTCATTATTGATTGCAAGATGAACATGGGCCACCAATGTGAGGATGCGGTCAGGAAGGCTAACCTCAACTTTTCATGCATCCACAGATGCAACATGAGCAGGTCCAAGGTGGTGATCCCCTCCTATGCGACATTGGTCAAGCCATAGTTGAAGTACTGCATCCAGTTCTGGGCGCTGCACTTCAGGGGAGATGTGGACAGCATTGAGAGGGTCCAAAGGAGGGCTGCTCACATGGTATGGGGCAGCAAGGCAGGCCCTATGAGGAGAGGCTAAGGTACCTGAACCTGTTCAGCCTCCACAAGAGAAGGCTGAGAGGGGATCTGGTGGCTGTCTGTAAACTTACCAAGGGGGACCAGTGGGGAATGGGAGAGACCCTGTTCCCCTGTGCAGTACCTACAGAACTAGGAATAACAGCCATAAGTTAACTGAGAGTAGGTTCAGGCTGGACATCGGGAAGCACTACTTCACAGTCAGGGCATCTGGGATCTGGAACCAACTTCCAAGGGAAGTGGTGCTCGCTCGAACCCTGGGGGTCTTCAGAAGGAGGCTAGATAATCACCTTGCCGGGGTCGTTTGACCCCAGCATCCTTTCCTGCCCATGGCAGGGGGTCGGACTTAATGATCTGCTCAGGTCCCTTCTGACCCTACCAATTATGAAACTATGTGATGGACATGAGGGAAGTTCTGGAATGTAACATTACACTTTGTACTATACTTTTTGGAGTATCAGTGATTGGAAAGCCATGGAATTTGTCTCTAAATTAAAGCAGTTACAGTCTGAAGATGCATCAGGACAATGTAGAAAAAACTTTAGATAATAATTAATTGAAGAGTACAAAAACCTGGAATAAGACCTATCCTCAGCGAGATGCATGAGTTATGTGGCAGAAAGATGCATTAAATCCTAAAACTGTTGAGCCACAAGTTGTTCTTTGAACTGTTAACTGCTTTCATCAGATTGTTGCATGAAAACAATTAAGAGACAAAACTTGAATTGGAAAAATATAAACCCCAAACAGTCAACATGTTGTTTTACTAAGCGTAGTGTTTGAGGGAGCTGTGAGAGGGGATCATAAACCAGCCTGTATGTATCCAATAATAAAATGATGTATGTAGATCAATTTTAAAATAATACCTGATTAATGTTGTTTAAGGACTGAAACTCATTACACCCTGGTATAAAATATAGAATAGGTTTTGTAAGTTTTTGCAAAATTAACTACTCTCAGTTTTTAGTTTTAATTTCTCTTTCAAGAAGAGCGATTTACCCAGCCTTAGTTATATCAGAAATAATTTAAATAAAAGTATAGAAATTCCCTAAATATTTTGAATGGCTGTACACATTTGTCTGGTTCTGTATGAAGTTAATATGGATGCAGAAAAAAATTACTACTTCTAAATAAGAGTTGTTTTGTGTTAATATTTAGTCAAAAATAAATGCAGTTCATTTTTATAGCACCTGGCAACAGATTTAGAAAATCAGATTTAAGTATGCTGATTAATTTGCCTTAAATGTTTAAGTTTTATAGATTGTAAGGAGCTGGAAGGAACCTCACGTGATCATTAGGTCCAGCCCCCTGCACTAGGCAGGAAGGACAATTGGGGTCAGGTGATCCCAGCGAGGTGACCGTCCAGGCTCCGCCTCAAGATTTCCAGGGTAGGTGATTGCACCACCTCTGGAGAGAGTTTATTCCACAGTCTAGACACCCTAACTGTGAAGAAGTTTTTCCTAGTTTTAAGCCTGAAATGGTCTTCCAGGAGTTTGTGCCCATTACTCCTGGTTTTCCCCCACGGGTGCCCTGGTGAACAGTTTAATAGATTTTATAGACATTAGGGCTGGAAGGGACCTCGGAAGATCATCGAGTCCAGCCCCCTGCCCAAAGGGCTCAGCTGGGGTCATAGGATCCCAGCAAGATAAGCATCCAGTTTTCTCTTGAAGGTGTTCGATGTAGGTGCTTGAACCACCTCCGGCGGCAGGCTGTTCCAGACCTTGGGGGCTCGGACAGTAAAGAAATTCTTCCTTATGTCCAGCCTGAAACGGCCTTGTAGTAGTTTATGACCATTCGACCTAGTCATCATCCCTTGGGGCGCTCTGGTGAACAAACGTTCCCCCAGATGCTGGTGGTCACCCCTGATAAACTTATAGGTGGCCATCAGATCACCCCTGAGCCTGCGCTTTTCCAGGCTAAAGAGCCCCAGGGCTCTCAGCCTGTCATCGTAGGGTCTGCTTCCCTGACCTCTGATCATGCACGTGGCTCTTCTCTGGACTCTCTCAAGCTTCTCCACATCCTTTTTGAATTGTGGAGCCCAAAACTGGACACAGTACTCCAGCTCCGGCCTCACTAAGGCCGAGTACAGGGGGAGAATGACGTCCCGGGATTTGCTTGAGAAGCATCTATGGATGAAAGCCAGCGTTTTGGTCGCTTTACTAGCCGCCGCATCGCATTGCAGGCTCATGTTCATCTCGTGGTCAATGATGACCCCCAAGTCTCTTTCTTCCATAGTGCTAGCCAACATAGCACTGCTGAGCCTATAAGGATGCTGAGGGTTTTTCTTCCCAAGGTGGAGAACCTTGCATTTATCAGCGTTGAACACCATCAGATTCT
>NW_005842548.1:587890-605257 GCF_000455745.1 Alligator sinensis
CTCCCCACATATCTGAAAAAGGACTTTTTATTGTCCTTGATGCTCAAAGCTAGTTGGAGTTCAGTTGCAGCCTTGGCTTTCCTGGTATGCTCCCTACAGGACCGGACCAGTGCAGAATAATCCTCCTTGGAGGTGACTCCCATCCTTTGTAGGCCTGTTCACCAAGCCCTTGATGTATTCCCCTGATGTAGCGGTAAGCTGCTACCAGTCTTCAGCCTTTTCTTTTTTGGGCTGAAGAGCCCCAAGCCCCTCAGCCTTTCCTCATATGGCTTGCCTTACAAATCTTTGATCATATGGGTGGCTCTACTCTGGACTCTCTCAAGCTTTTCCATGTCCTTGTTGAAGTGCAGCGCCCAGAACTGGATGCACTACTCCGGCTTGCAGTCACCACCACTGAATAAAGCGGAAGAATCACTTCCTTGGTTTTGCTTGAGATGCATCGGTTGATGCATGCCACAGTATTGTTTGTCGTTCTGTCGTGCTGACCACCCTCCTCTACTGCAGTGAAACCTGGACCGTCTACTGATGCCACATTAAGACCCTCGAGAGCTTTCACCAGCAGTGCTTGCATCAAATCCTGGGGATCAAATGGGAGGACTGCTGGACCAGTGTGAGCGTCCTCCATGAAGCTGTGTCCACCAGCATCAAAGCCTTGCTCTTGAAAAATCAACTCCAATGGATGGGCCACTGCATCCGGATGTCCGAGAATCGCTTCCCTCACCAGATTCTCTTTTCCCAGCTCTCTTGTTGGCCAATGCTCAAAGGGCCAAAGGAAACGGTACAAAGACACACTCAAGGTGGCCCTTAAGTACAGAGGCATTGACACGAATGGCTGGGAGGAGCAAAGCTGCTGACCGTTTGGTGTGGCATCACCTGGTCCACCAAGGCATGCACTACTTCGAGGCCCAACAACTTGATACTGAGATGGAATGACAGTGGCGGAGGAAGGAGAAAGAGACCGACCCGGGGCGATGAATCCCACTCCCCCATGCAACAACATGCCCCCATTGCCGAAGAATGTGTGTATCCAGTATCGGGCTCCTCAGTCACCTGAGGACTCATCAAGCCCGATGGATAACATCCTTGACTCTGAGGGACTGCCACCGCCGAAGTATTGTTTGCTCTGTTGGCTACAGCATTGTACAGCTCATGTTCATACTATGGTCTGTTATTACCCCTAGGTCCCTTTCAGTCTTGATGTTAGTCAGTTTGGCGCCACCGAACCTGTAAGTATGTTAGGGGTTGTTTCTCCCCAGATGGAGCACTTTACACTTCTCAATGTTGAATTTCATCTGGTTCTGATCCGCCCAACTTCCAGCCTGTCTAGGTCCACCTGTATTTGCAGCCTATCTTCAATCGTGACCATGCTTCCCCATAACTTGCTGTTGTCCATGAATTTGGCCAGTGAACTCTTCACCTCCACATCCAAATCATTGATAAAGATGTTGAAAAGCACTGGACCAAGCACAGACCCCTGAGGGTAACCACTAGCCACGTCTCAACAGGATGACACGGATCCGTTCATTAGAACTCTCGGTCCTACCCCATAGCCAGCTTCCTACCCACCTAACTGTCAAGCAGTTAAGCCCTCAATCCTCCAATTTTCCCATGAGAACATCATGGGATACCAAATCATAGGCCTTTCAGAAGTCTAGATATACAAGGGTTGACCTCCTCTCTCTTATCCAGGTGGTGAGTTACCTGGTCATAAAAGGTGATGAGATTGGTAAGACAAGACCTGACCACAACCAAGTCTTGCTGGCTCTCGTTCAGGATCCTACCTTCTGCAAGCGTATCACACAGACTCCTTGATGAATTTTTCCAGGATTTTGCCTGGGATACAAGTTAGGCTAATTAGCCTATAGTTCCCTGGGTCCTCTCTTGTCCCTTTCTTGAAGATGTGCACAACATTGGCCCTCTTCCAGTCTTCATGGACCTCCCCCAAGCGCTATGAGTTTTGGAAGAGTTTTGCCAGAGGTCCTACGATGACTTTGGCCAGCTCCTTCAGCACTCATGGATGAAGTTCATCTGGTCCTGCTGACTTTTAAATGTCTAATTTTTCTAAATGATCATGCACCTATCTAATTGATTTATACAAGTCAAAAATGGTAAGACCATCATATCCTTACCCCACCCTCTTTGTAAGTCTGTATTAATCATGCAGCTTCTTAAAGGAGAAAAGAGCACATTCTTTTTGTTTGTTTTCCTGGTTTCAGGTCAGGACTTGTATCCTTTCTGAATTTAGGATGATAGTGTAGGCAGTCAAAAGATGGGGTCTTTCTCTTGTTTTGTAGGTTTGTTCCCACTTCTAATACCTGAAAGAAGACTGCACTAAATTCCACCAGATGAAATGTATGGGTTATATCACATGTAGGGTATGGGTTATATCACAGGTAGGGAAATGTAATGCTATCTCTCCAATTTTTAAATACAAAAAAATAGTTTCATAGTATCATAGATGGTAGGGTCGGAAAGGACCTGAGCAGATCATCAAGTCCGACCCCCTGCCATGGGCAGGAAAAAGTGCAGGGGTCAAACAACCCCATCTAGGTGATTTATCTAGCCTCCTTTTGAAGACCCCCAGGATAGGAGCGAGCACCACTTCCCTTGGAAGTTGGTTCCAGATCCTAGCCACCCTGACTGTGAAGTAGTGCTTCCTGATGTCTAGCCTCAGTCTACTCTCTGTCAATAGAGTAGCTTGGAGTTAAGGGTGATGCTCACAGATTGTGTATACAACATACCAGCTCTGCCTTGCAATATCTCTTCTGTAATGTTCTTGGTCCTTTTGTGAGTGTAAATGACCAAAACAGGTGATTGTTTCTGTGACTGGGGGCAAAGCTTTATAGGACAATACAAGGCTACTGTGAAACACATTTCATATTTGACCTCATGTAAGGCTTCAGAACCTGATCTTGGAATTGAAAATCATTATGTTTTAACCTGCTAGGCAACTAACTGTTGGAAGTCCCGATCTTGCAAAGAATGGGACTTTTTCACTGACTATAAAGGCACTCTCCAGTTGATGGCTGTTCTTGTTTTCTCCCCTTCTCCCTCTCCCTTTTCCCAATCCCTTCTCCCCTCCACCCATGTTTTGCCAGAACACCTCCACTAATTATATAAATATACTAATTTACCCAGCACCTATTCCCTTATCAAAGGCCTCATTTTAGTATGTTGACAAATGCCTTGTTCAGGCAGAACATAACTGCCATGGAAAGCCTGAACATGGTTGCTGAAAGAAGCAATCTCTTGCATAAGTGTGGTCAATCTCTTGATGGGTTATTGAATAATAAAGAGTAAAGACTTTGAATTTAACTATACTATAAAGGGGTCAGTGCAGAAGCAGAATACCAGGGCAGTCGATTTAGATCCTACGGTTGCTAGCTTAGTTTTGTCCTAGCAGGACCTTTCAAGATGCATACCTGCTTTCCTAAACAAGAGATGCAGTAAGGAATGCTAGGGTCAAGTGTTTGGATCACCATGACCAAACTGAATAGAGTGCAATGTTTTGGCAAAAAAACAAATGGAATATGGTATATGCTCCACCAAAAATACTGAGTCTAAAAAGAATCCTAACACTGTGTGGTTGGGAAGGGGAGCAGGACAGATTGAAAATCTTCCCCATAGACACAGGGAAACAAACCATTTTCTTAACTTTCTGAGGCTCCCACTTTTCTGTACATAAAAGTAGAGGTGCACTGATAGAGATTTTTGGGGCTGATACCGATTAGCCGATTTTTAAGGAGGCATATCGGCTGATACTGATCCGATTTCTGCTACAGCTGTGTGCGGCTGGTAAGTCTGTTGTGGTAAGGGGGCAGATCAGTGCCCCCCACAGTGAAGGAGGAGTGGGGCAGGGGCTGGGGTAGGCACTGCCCAGCCAGAGCCACCAAACAAACTGCTCCTGGACCAGCAGCACACAGTGACGGGAGCTGCCCCTCCCCGGACGAGACACGGCTGTGTCCCATGCCTGCCCCAGCCCCTGCCCCATTCCTCCACCATGGGGGGCATTGATCCACCAACCTCCCCCCACCTTTCCCTTTCACCACAACAGGCTTACCAGCTGCATGTAGTTCTCCACGCTGCTGGGCTCTGCTCCTCACTACCTGTGTGCTGCGCTGTGGGTGTGCACGGGCACATGCATTTAGTGGCCTAATTATCGGCCACATCAGACTGTTTTCCGATATAGTCAGTTTTCTTTGTATTGGTGCTGATCCAATATCAGATTGATGTATTGGCGCACCTCTATATAAAAGAATTATAGTTGGAAAGGCAAGCTTTTTCCAAGGTGTAATTCTTCCTTAGTTCTCCTTTCTTAACACATTTATAATTTTGATTATGTTTCTTGAATTGCAACTATAATTTCAAGAGTTATGTGAGAGCTTGGTAGCTAAGCCACATCTAATGCTATTCTGGTGTTCTTTCCTAGACTAGAAGATCGATTCAGAAGTTGTTAGAATGGGAAAATAACAGACTATATCATAAGGTAAATAAGATTATGGATCTCTTGTTGTTTCATTTTTATTTACAAATAAGATTTTTCCACAGCTGGAATATGGGAACTTTATTACTTTGCTTTAGGACTGGAGCTGAAATTCTTAATTCATCTTGCACTTTACGTGTTTGAAATGCCCTAGATGTTAAATAACATAATTTTTAGCAATATTTAACTATGTCACTAAAAATAATGTCATTGTATTTATTAATCTTACAATAATTATTGTCTTAGCTGGGTTTGCACTGGAAGCTGAGTAAAAGGAAATGTGAAACTAGCAATATGATGGAATATGTAAGTATTTTTGTTACTTTTAATATCTAACATCAGTGTAATTTTAATGTTTAATTGCATTACCTATTAATTATCACTCTCCATGGAAATCTTTTGGCTACCTAAACAGCCTGATCTGACAAACACAAGATGGAAACTTAGTGCAGGCAGCGGCTGCACATAGTAGAACTTATACGTTGTCACTGGTAAACGTTTTCTCCTTGGTAATACTGCCTGCACAGACAGAGCCCTGCATAAGAGACATGGTAGAAGTTGCATTTGGTAAAGGAGCCTTGACCTCTAGCTACCATTACACATCCTCTGAACTCTTAAACAGTCCTTAAGTTTCTTTCTGTACACCTGTTGGGAAGTCTCTGACGAAACGTTCTTCATAGTTTGTAGCTGTGTAATGAAAACTAACCAATAAAGAATTGATATGGTATAATATAGGCTTAGAGGGGTTTTAACTTTTTGTGTCTTGTTTAGTTAATGGAACTTTGGTTTGTTTTGGGCTTTGTAGGTAATTATTGAGGTAATAGATCCATCTTAAGAAAATGCATTTGATATGTCCATGTTGTCCAAGTACCTTCTCAGTGTTGCCAGGCTGAAAAAAACCCATATGTATATATTTTTATTTTTTTTTTCTTTTCTTCTTTCCTTCACACCCTGCAAATTTTTAATTGATAAACAGGGATCCTTGTTTTTCTGTTTAAAAATCCCAAATTCTGATAAACTCCAAAATCTGTGTTTTTCCTCAATTAAAATGAAACACGACTATTTATATAGTTATCAATTGAACACAATGGTTTATTAATACATTTACAATTTTAAAGCAATTTGGAAGCCTACCAGTGCCTCCATCAGTATAATTAAACAAATACTAAATACCTATATATTTTGGCATTTGATTTTGGTTTTATCATGGAAAATTAAAGCTCCCTCTGCCCCCTTTGCTCACCAATTTCCCATCCAGCTGTGGCTGTCCCCCCTGCTGCTTTGTGGCATTGAGCAGCTCTAATATGCTGGTGCCCTGCCCCTGTTGTTGCCTTTCACTCCCAAGCCACAGCCCTCCAGCTCTGCCAGTGCCCCTCACTCCCAATCTACAGCCTCTTGACCCTGCCAGTGCCCCTCGCTCCTGACCCAGTGCCCCCACCCCCAGGCCACATCTCCCCAGTATGTGGAGAATGGGGTGGGTGTGTGAGGAAGGGGGAATGTAGGCATAGGTGACGCGTTGCGGGGGAGCACAGGTGACACATCATGGGGGTGGGGTGTTAGTGCCCCCCCAGATTTGTGCCTACAGTGGGGCATGGGGCTGGAGCCAGGCTGGATCAACTTTGGGTAGAAGCTGCCTTCATGGCCCAGCGGGCAGGAGCTGGTGTGGGAGGGAGTGCTGTGCTACTATGGCTGCTAAAATGAGGTGTGGTAGCAGTGCAGAGTTGTTCCCCCTCCTGCTGCCAGGTGGGCACCTCACCTTGGTGGCCATGGCAGTGCGGAGCTCCCTCCCACACCAGCTCCTGCCCGCTGGGCCACAAAAGTATCTCCAGTCCAGAGCTGGTTCAGCCTGGCTGTAGCTTCACACCCTGCTGTGGGTGCAGAAATTCTGGGGGGCCACAAATCCTGCTGTGCCCCCACTGCCTGCCTATGCATCACCTGTGTCCCCAACCCTCATAGACTTACCTGGAGGAAGCTGCAGGAGCTGCTCTCCACCATATTGCCTGGCTGCCATGTGCATGTGGCATCCTCTGTGTCCCACTCTCCCCAGCTCCAAGCAGCCCATTGCAGGCTGGAGCTCTGTAAGCCTGCAAGGGGAAACCAGCAGTTTCCCAAGTTTTTTCTCTTCCAAAGGAGAAAATCTATGTTTTTCCATGGCAAATGGAAAACCTGAATACTTGCTGATAACTCTTTTACTGACATGTTACCTAATGTAAATGTAATCTTTCTGCCAGACCCTGGATGGCAGTAACAAGGGCTGGATTTAGATTGAGAGGTTTACACCAGGTTTTAACACAGTCTTACTTGACTGCAGCAGTGGCTTTACACTGTGCTGCACTCACTCCCACCTATTCCTCTCTCCTGGCCCTGCAGCTTCATCCTAGCCACACCACCTCCCTCCCTATCTGACCTGGTGGCTCAGACTGTCCAGGCCCACACAGCCTGGCCTGTCTTTGAGGCAAGCAGCTGTTACAGGCTGGCAACATCTGGGATACAGCAGCAGCAGGTGGGTTCGAGTGGGGGGCCTACAGAGGCTCCTGTGGGCCAAAAGCCCTGACAGAGAGCTTCCTGCAGAGTGTTGCGCTGTGCTCCAACTCAGACACAAGATGTCACTGCTCTGCTCTGTCTGTCCATCACCACTTGCATCTGGATCTTCAATCAAGCTCATGGTTTCTTGGTTTCTTATGGACAGATGGTTGTTTAAAATAAGCAAACTATACAGATGAGTGTTTTAGCCTTGCTTTTTTACAGACTGTTCATAAATTTACAGACAGTTGGCAGCCCTGCTTCTGCTCTTCAAATGGGCATGAAGATGGCCTCTTATTCTTCGGGGAAGCCACTCAGCCAAAAGCTTGATGCCTCAAGGTCCACTTCAGGCTGACACATCTTAAGTTCTGAACCTGTTAGCCCCTGCGTCTGAAAAAAAGACTGCCTTCCTCTCTCCTGCTCCCTCATCTTCCCTCTTCCCCTTCCCCCAAACGAGAAAGTTAGTACCAATATAAATTAGAGGAGCCAAAGATTTCAAGTCCTGTAGTGTGTGGGCATAAGCATATTCAGCACTGGTTGGAAATTGTGCTAAAGAGTATAAGTACTTGGTTAATATGTTCTGTGCTTCTTTCTTTTTTTTCTTCTACAGGTAATATTGATAGAATTCTTACCAAAATATCCCATATTTCGACCTGACTGAGAAGCAGTATTCAGTCTTTCATGTTACCTGTCATTTCCTACCCTTAGTGCCTTGTAGATGATTTTGGAAAGAAGATGGCCTACTTTGCTGTGATTTAGAAATGGTCTTCGGTAGAATATCTTCCTCGTGATGTTATTTTCTTTTGTTTAAGAAGAAAACAATTTGCACATTTTTTATGTTAAACAAGGCTTCTATGTTGCACTCTGAATTTTTAACGTTAACAAGAACTGATATAGTTGCCACTAAGGATCTAACATCAGTGCTGCTTAAAACTTGTTCTGAGCATGCTGCCTTATTCATTTCTATACTTGCTGTTTCTAAATGTACATCCTAACTCCATATCATACTGTATTTCATCCTAAGTGTCACATTCCTATAAATCCTCTGTAGGAACATCTAGGTAAGCTTTTGGTAGTTACTGATAATTTTACTATAACTTGCTTGCATAGGACTTGCAATTAACAGCACTGGTTTTGTCCTGCACTTTGCAAAATCATCATTTACATTAGAGGGTTAATTATTTTACCCACTATGGATTTGTAAATATTGATTATTTGCATAATATGAAGTGTGGTATGCCAAGGTTTACAGAATGTAATATAGCTCTTAATATTGTATTGCCAACAGTTCTACAGATTTATTAACATCTGTTAGCATCCTTCTAATTGTATGGACCCATTCACATACCATTATTATGGTGAAGCCATAATGAGTTTGTACATACTATCAGGTGTAGGGTTCAGTTGCACTTTGCTTTAGTAAGTGGATTAAAAATGTGTAGTGTTTCAGGTGTCTTGGTTAGCACCTGAAATAGATGCAAACTATTTTAAGGTTCTTTTTGGAAAAGTTACATTCATGGAGCAAACTGCAACAGCTATTACTATCAGAATATCATAAAAAACGTATTTTTAAACATATTCTTGTTCTAAATCAGTTTTTTTGTTGTTTTTTTATTTAAACAAAGAAACATTTTTAGTAATTGAACACCTCTGTCACAGCTAAAGGCAACTACTTCGGACAGTTAAATCAATACTACAGAAACATTTAACTTATTTTTCTAATGCAACAATAAGCAGTTAACTAAACTGGCTTTCTTTGTAGACTGTACTGTTAAAAGCAAAGAAATTCCACCGCAAGTCTGAGACTCATTTGAGAATACTCAGTTGGGTGGATGTGAGTCAGTTTTTAAAGAGTTTATATCTAAAAATGTTGGTTGGTTGTACTCGGCCAGTGGCTGAAGAACCAAAACGGTTTTCCTAGAATCTACAAGCTCGTTCAGAAGACTTCTTGCTTTGCCTGATCGGTTGCAAGAGCTCTCCCCAAACTCTGACTTGTAGAAGATCAGATTGGGATCAAATGGAGAATAACTGCCAGGCCCTTTGCCATTTCTAGCTAGGAGTTGGGGGTAATTGAGAAGAACAGATGTTGTCAAATAGTATATGGGGAACCATAAAAGGTTTGGGTTTTTTTTGAGTGGCAATGAATTTTATTTTTCTCATCACCATAACAGCGTTCAGGCATTGCTTTGCAATTATTTTGGCTCCTTTTAACACCTAAACAGCTTCTCATATTCAGCTTGTTTTCCTTTTAATGTATCTCTACCCTTTCAGTATGGATTTATGAACCCTAAAGAAGTATTTGTTAATCCATTGCATTCTCGTAGCTGCAGTTGGCAAAAGTTCTAACAGACTGTTTTGTCAGTTGTGAGGGATAACAGGCCAGTTGCAGGAATATTGTCCACTTGGAGTCAAATTCCTCACCATATTGCTTGTCTCACAGCTGAGAAGCAAGAAACGTCTATGCATGTGGTACAGCTTCCGTTCATCACTGCCAAAAATGATGCGTCAGGCTGTGAAACTTAAACACTAAAGTTAGTTCTCTCTTAGCTTTGTACACATTTCCATTAATGGATCAGTGGCAACTAACGGTCCAACTACATTTAAGTATGTTAAATTTTAAGTACAAAAAGCCCTCCTAAATAGTATCAGAATAGTGTTGGCTATAGTATGCAGCTCCAACTTTCATTGAGTCCCCATAACAATACATACTGCTATATTTTGTTTCTTTGACATATCTGTAAGAGGTGGGATTTGGAGAGCATGCACAGAGACTAACCATGCATAACAACTGGAATAGCATGCTTAAGTCTATATTTATTTAACTTTGAATTAGGGTTTTGAACAGTAAGTGTTGCCAAAAAAGAATAACTATAAGATTTTGATAGCTTAAACTCCCAAATTGTATAAGACTTAATGTTATGCTAGAGCATGTTAATTGTGTTCTTGCCTTCTCTTCCTCCTCCCTCCCTTTTTTTTTTTTTTAAGTCATAGTTCAGAAACCCCAGTCACCTTTCATGTGAGTGATTTTATATTTTCAAACATTCCTTTTCAGCTGAGGGGACAGGCAAGCCAAGGAGAGTTTGTGATGTTGCCAGTGGTAGTAAATGCCAAGCACTCCTCAGTATTGTGGCCAATAATGATCCCATCAATCCCCTGTTTTAGGAGCCAAGTCTCTTCTTGACTTCAGGATATGGAGCTCAAAATGTTTCCATCTGACTTGCGATGCATTTTTATGAAACCATGCCAGGCTGAGAGAGAATATCATGAGCTTCCCCAGTTAATATTGAATATTAATAAGCCTTTTGTTTAAGTGCATAAATTCTATAGATTTTTCTGCATGTCAGGTTATTTTGAATTTTTATCTTCTCCCTGTAAAAAGTTAAGTGAAAATAGACACCTAAGTAATGCCTGACCTTTTGGCTATATTAGCAACTTGTCAGGAGCATGACAGCCAAAACAGCAGTTTACAGCAAACCTCATCTTTTGGTAAATAGGATTGATCGCAGCATGCAGTATTCTTTTGAATCTATAAATCATAGATCCCATTTCTTAAGATGCAGTCAACTGTAGGTGGTGCTGTAGATTCTGTACTGCATTCGGCCTACCCATCCTCTCTTGACTACACTTGGCATGAACAGGAACATTCAACTGACAGTTTTCAGTGTTACAAAATAGTATTATGTTACAAGCTAAAACTAAGGTATTCAGATATGAAATTGTAAAACCTATTCATGGCAGGCAGTTAATAGAGGAGAGGTCTGTAGCAGTACAACAAAGTGGTTACATAATGTAGTAAAACGGAAGAGAAAGTGCCTTGACTTGTTTGAACAAGAATTGATGATACTGTACATAAGGGAAAAAAGAACTAGAAGTTATCTGAGGTCTGAGTTTCAAAAAAAGCAGGTCTGGAAACACTGTTTACCAAAGTCTTGTTTATTTCTATATCACTAGTTTGATCCTTATTTCTTTTTTCAGATTTGTTGTGTATTAGGGAGTGTTACAGTGTTATAGAATATTGTCAGAGCAGGAAAACCCTTCGTCTACTGACTTCAGAAATTAATTTCACCCTGACCTAAAGAAATGTTTAAGACCAATGTAAACATATATAGAACGTTTAGATTTGATTACGTATGAGAGACTAGGAAACAGGATTCATTTTTGCTGAATTTAGTGTAGCCTTGATAAATACAAAAGTTCATATGCTTCTCTTAATAAGTACAAGAATTCATATGCAAAAACATGGATATATGCGTAATAGTGTCCCATGATGACCGTTTACTACAGTTACTTGTAAACACACTAGCATTTGAGCAATAAAAATGTCAAACTGTTAATATTCAGTGTAAATAGTTTTGACCAGTTTGGTAAAGAATGTTATGTGATACTCTTGTTCTACAATATTTTTGTTTTGTTTTTCTGTTTTGGTGTTTTTATATAGTTGTAACATTATTTGCGTCGCATTTTTAAAAAAATGGTTTTGTTTTAAGTTGTACAAAAAACATTTTTTAAATTCAGTCCTTAACATTTTTATTCTGTTTACAAGTAAATTGCCACTTTTTTTTAATAGGACCTTGCCTTGAAGTTTGTTTGTTGTTTTTTTTAAATAAACTCCAAAATAAGTATTGTCTCTACAATTTACTGAATTCATCTGTGCCATTAAAGAAGCTGGGATTTGGATCTGGTTAATCTGAATCACTTTTCAAAATGTTTTTTTGAATTAAATTTCAAAGTGGAAAAATATGCAACTAGTGCAGTGTGTGTGTGTGGAATTGGATAACACCTTTTTGCGCCCATTGCTGCAGTTGCATTTATATTTATTTTTGGTTTTAAGAGGTATGTCATCTTTCTGATCTAGCTGGCTCAGCTCAGTCGCTTCTTCCCTACCATGTTTGCCTGTCCAAATTATCAAGAGTTAGCCAACTCCAAAGACTCTGCTGCAGCGAGGAAGATGCAGGCTGTGGAATCTAATTCATCAGGGTTGAACCTGTATTTCTTGATGGAAGCTGTCCAGTTGGTATAGAGAGCCTTTTTTTTTTTTTTTTTAAAGAACAGTTTTACTCTTGGCCCAGAGAGCTTTTTCTACCATGCTAGTGTTGGAGCAAGCTACAATCCTCTTTTCATTTCCAAGGTATCTGTGAAGCCTGCTGCATTTTGAGTTGTGTTGTGAAGTGTGGTATTTCCCTTCTGCTACAGTTCCACCTTCAGGGAAGCCTTAACTGATCATGAGAACATGCTTGTCAAATGTAATACCACGTTTCCTACATGCCAGCTGAACATGCAGTACAATACCAGATCCTGTATAGGTTGATAGACTGTTAAATAATATTTCATATACCAAGTCATCTTGGCTTTCTATATAATGGAAAAAGTGTGTCTTTGAAAGAGGCATGTGTACACACAGCTGAAAGGGAAAGCACTGGTCCCTAGGGCACTCCCAACCACACCCTGCCACATGCACCCCCTTACCACCCACACTGTATATGGTAGGACTGTATTTTGAGCTGTTATGCAGTCCCCTCTAGATACTTTAATTCAAATATTTTTGTACTGATTTATGTAGATTTTTTTTTTTTGTATATGATTTCAGGGTTTTTTTTTTCCCAGTTTCAAGATTACAGCACCCTCCCTCTCAAAAGGAGTACTTCTGGGGCAAGGGGAGGGACTTCTGGTGGCAAAGATCAGGGGGGTAGGATTTCCGGTCCCAATATGGTGACTGGAGATGGGGCAACTGTCAAGGGACAGGGTTACCCATGCAGCCCTGAACAGCTCACCAAAACTCAGTAAGCAGCCCTCTGCCCAAAATAATTGCCCACCCCTGCCCTAGGCTCATAACTTTACATTTTTATGCAATTAAATTTTTTATTACCCTAGCCCTCAAGCTAGTCTATAAGATGTCAATCTAACCTCCTTTCTGATGGACTGAAGCCCTGCCATGAAGCACCTACTTACGGACATGATGAGAACAGACCTGGGGGGAGGGTGGCTGGGGAAGCAAGTGAGGGACTGCCTTGGTCCTAGATTGCCTTGGGCGGCCAGGTACTGTTCATGCGCCAAGCTGACAGTAACATTTGCAGCCATTAGCATCTCTCGCTGTCTGTCCTCAAGACATCTGAGGCCTTATGAACGGACACCTAAACTCTTTAAAGTTTGTCAAAAGTAAAGCAAGGTTTTGAAGACTTTCACGTGCAGTTAAAGATCACAGTATTGTCAGTATTGTTGGTTTATGTCTTGCCCGTCAGGCTATGGCACAAAATGTGCATGGCATGGACAGACTGATTAATGGCTGGGAGTTTCTCCAGCCATCCAACTGTTACTGTTTGTCACTACAGAACAAACTCAATTTGTCCTTTGTGTACAAAGCCATGGAAGATGTCTGGGAAGACAGGAGACTGCACCAATCCCTAGGCTGCCATGCACTGTTTAATCACTTTACACCTCAGCGGTGCATACAATGCCTCTTTAGTCATTTGAATGCTGCATTTCTACACCACTGTGGGATGCAGATGAGTAAGAGTTGGAATAAGTTCACCATCGCTACCAAGACAGCCATCAAAAGATCTTACTATCCTTGTAACTAGGCTATACACAGTTCAAGTAACTCTGCGTTTCCTGTACTCACAACAGAGTAAGACTGCAATTTACAGCCTCCCTTGACATATGCCAAGTCCTTTCCGCTGCCAAGTGAGATGAGATTTTGTCTCCTGAAGGGTTGGGCATTAATTGTGTTGCCCAATTCAGTTCAGGAATAAATTAAATGCAGCATGCAGGGCTTCAGTCCATCAAAAGGCAGGTTAGATTTACATCTTAGACTACCTAAATCAGAGATGTATGCATATGTTTTCATAAGCAGAGAGCTTGCTTCATCAGATGCTGTGAAGGGACTTGCAAGAAGCAGAGCTGCTAAATAGAAAGTGATTAGAATATGAAGAGTAGGGAAGGAGGGAGGAAAGAAGAGGGAGCACTGCTGAGACAGGCAAGGGTGGTAGGAGAGAGGAAAACAAAGCAGTTAGCCCATGGGTTAACTGGCTGGCTTAAATGACTTAAAAAGTTCAGTAGACCTTTCTCTTAAGACATTTCAACACTGCCTGGTATGGATGTCATTCCAGAGGGCTCAGAAGGAGGATAAAAGTCTGAATGTGAGATATCTCTAAAGGGCATCTCTGGCTTACTCCATAGGACAAAGCACCAGGATTCAGGAGTCCTTGGTTCTTTTCCTGTAGGGCTGTGCGAAATTTCAACGAGTGTTTAGTTTCAAAGCTGTTTTGACACGTTTTGAGCTCAAAACAGCGAAATCGAAATGAAGCAAAAGACTTCAAAACAGCTTTGAAATGAAATGAGGGCACTGGAAACATTTCAAAACGTTTAGAGTTTCGAGTGGCCCTGCCAGCCCCGCTGAGCTCAGCCCAGTGGTGGGAGAGCCAGTGGTGGGGCCACTCCGAGTGCAGCCCTGGCCAATGGCTCTCCCCTGCCTCCCACTGCCGGGCTGTGCTCACCAGGGCTGCACTTGGAGCGGCTCTGACACTGGCTCTCCCCCCACGTCCTACCGCCGGGCTGAGCTCCATGGGGCTCGTGAAGCAGCTTGGAGTACAGTCCGGCGGTGGGAGGCGGGGAGAACCAGGGCTGCGTTCCAAGCTGCTTCGCCAGCCCCACGGAGCTCAACCTGCCCTCCCAGCAATGCCAGACTCCTCCCTGGGGCGCAGGCCCACAGATCTGTTTGTGGGATGGCAGGAGGCTGCCACTGCTGCCTAGGGCCAGCAGCAGCACCAGTTTTCCCGGTGCTGGGCGCAGGGTGCGCCCAGCATCAGTCCCAGGTGGCAGCAGCAGCAGCAGCCTCCTGTCATCCTGAGCACAGATCCGGGGGCCCACAGTCCTTGGAGGAGTCCGGCACAGCCCTCCCAGAGGTGTGGGCCCCCAGATCTGCATGCGGTAACAGTAGGCTACCGCTGCCGGCAAGTGACACGAGTTTTGCTTTTTGCAGTTCGAGATGCAGTTTCCCAGAAATCCCCCCACCTATTTCCTTGAAACTTGGCAGGCTTTGTGTCCTCAGAAGGGGCTACCATCCCTGCAGTTTTCATCCAAATCAGGCAAGAAATGGCAAAGTTACAGGCATTTTCATGATTCCCCATTATAGCCTATGGGCAAAACGTTGAAACGCATCAAAACAGCGAAACAGTTTTGACAAAACAAAATGGAACAGTGCTTCATAATGAAACAAAATGACGAAACTAAACACTGTCCCTTTGAAATGGCAAAACAGAAGTTGAAATGAAACGGTGCTGTTTCACACAGCCCTATTTTCCTGGCTCTGCTACTAGCTGGCTGGGTGATTTGGTTTCCCTGTCTGTAAATGGGGATAATAAATATTGACCTTCTTTATGGAGTACTTAATGTGTGGATGAAAAGTGCACCTTGGCAGTGGAGGTATTCCAAATACTGGGCATTTATAGTGGATTTTGTTTCTAAATAAAAAGAAGATACCTAAAAAGAAAATGTACTGGTTGTTCCATGCTGTCTGGTAATAATGAAATGCCAGTGCCATTAAGGCCCTGCATGTTGGGGTTTCCCAGAATTAAACATCTTTATCTTTAAGGTGTTAGATCTTTGGAAAATGAAGATACCTAAAGCTCCTGTAGGTTAGAAGCTAAAGGATGTTAAGCCTATCCCTAGACATGATGTGTATAGCCAGAGCCGTCCCTAGGGGTGTGGGGCCTGGGGGATGGTGAGCAGCTGGAGCGTGGAGCTGGTGGTGCTCAGCGGGGTTTGTATGGCACTGTCTGTGGGACCCCGCAAAGCACAGGGCCTGGAGCTATCACCCCGATTCACCCCCCAACCCCACCCAGGGACAGCCCTGTGCATAGCAGACCAATGTAAATCAGGGAGGAATATTTCAAGTTTAGAGGACAAGCAGGAAATTAATCAATTAATATAGCAAGAACTTGAAGTTGTTCAACAACTTGAAATGTTAGAAATCGAGGCAGCAACAGTTAGTGGACAGAGAGCAGGCGAGGTGATACAGGTGAGCAATACAGCTGATGCTACAGCTTGCAATTCCACACTCGATGCCTAACATGAACAAAGAATAGACAAAACGGAGAGCAGCCCCAGGCAAGTGCTCATCCGCTGGCTAGAAACACTGAACACTGAGAGCCAGAGGATACGGTTTGGGGGAATTATTCCAGGATTCTTATTAGGTACAGTAATAGTATAAACTAGTAATAAATGCAAATACACACTTAAACCCTGAATTTGTTTTCCTCGCCCCTTATGAACCCATTGACCTCAGCCCAAAGTACAAACACAACCACCAATGTTCAGATTCAGTAAACCTGTTTGCTCGTATCCTTCAGAAGTTTTTTAAATGAAAAATGATTTTAAAACCACCATGATTTCAGTGCAGGACACTTCCAAATGTCAGTAACTTCTTTGGGGGGTTTTGGTTGTAGCCGTGTTGGTCTAAGGACATAGGCATGCAAGGTTCTTTGAGTAGATGGGATATCTTTTTATATTTTAGTAGATCTTTTATGGGATATCTTTTATTAACTTATGAAACATATCTTCTATTAACTTCTTATGAAACACCTTAACATGCGTAGCAAGCTAATCTTTAGAGGGCTGTTGTGTTTAGGACCCATTTAACCGGGCACTGCACAGTGGCACTACCCCACGATTGCATTGCAAGTTTCGTGATGTTTGAAGCGAGGCCTGGGTGTCCTACGTAAGAATCAACTTTGTGTCCTCTTCGAACAAAGTAAGTTTCTGGCCCTCGTGGTTGAGAAAACCGTGAATCTGATGAATCTTTAATGTATCTGGGAAGCTCAGGAGTCCTAAACCAGGGAAACAAGTAGCACCAGGACTGGATGATTGAAAGAAAGGCATCAGGGATGCATTTCGAGTCTGAGCCCCAGGGGCAGTGACAGGAGTCCTGCAGGAGGGGTCTGTGTATCCCCCCCAAGAAGCCGCTGCAGGGACGTGGCTCTTGCGGGAGCAGCTGCACCGAGCCGCAACGCCAGCACTAGAGGCCCCGCACCCACGTGCCGCCGGCGGCCCCAGCCCCACTCCCCGCAGAGGGCGCGGGCGCGGGGACCGCTTTGTTGCCTCGCCCCGCCCAGAAGGGCGAAGGGCAGGCGCCGCGCCGAGGCTTCGCCGCTCCCGCTGCGCCTGCGCACGACCCTGCGCCAGCTCCGTGGGACGCGGGCTGTGGGCTACCCATGCGCGGTAGCGAGCGCGGCGCCGTTTTTCACGCGCGGGGGGACCTGTGTGGCGCCCGCCCCGCGCGGCGCTAGGACCTGGCGGCTCCCGCCCACTCCTCCGGGAGCCCAAATAAAGAGCAATGGCGGCCCGTTAGCCAGGCATCCGCGGCG
>NW_005842548.1:608886-619087 GCF_000455745.1 Alligator sinensis
CCCCCCGGCCTGGCCTGAGCCCGGGCTCTCGGCCTCTGTGGGGGGCAAGGACGGCGGTGGTTCCTGGTCCTTGTCCGAGGTGTGCCCAGCCTTCCCGGGGCGCAGGGGCAGACACGGGCATGGGCAAACCACACTGCTGCCCAGGGCCAGGACAAAAAGGGGGCCCAAAAATGGCTATTATTACTGTCTGGCGAAGGAAGACCTGATACTAAAAGCTCGCCCAGGGCCACTAGGATTTCATAGAGTTCTAGGGTCGGACGGGACGTATTGGATCATCGAGTCCGACCCCTGCCCTGGGCAGGTCAAGTGACCCCAGCCAGGTGCTTGTCTAATCTCCTCTTGAACACCCCCGAGGTGGGGAAAAGCAGCGCCTCCCTTGGAAGTCTGTTCCAGATTTTGGCAACCCTCGCCATAAAGAAGTTCCTCTTGATGTCCAATATAAATCTGCTCTCCGTCAGCTTATGGCCATTGTCTCTAGTAACCCTGAGGGGCACCCTGGTAAACTGTTCCCTGCTGACCCCCCCCCAATGAGTTTGTAGACGACCACAAGATTGCATCTCAGCCTTCACTTGTGGAGGCTGAAGAGATTCAGGTCCCTCAGTCTGTCTTCATAGAATCTTACCTGCAGGCCCTCAACCATACGAATAGCCCTTCTCTAAACCCTTTCCAGGTTATCTACATCCCTCTTGAAGTGCGGCGCCCAAAACTGGATGCAGCGCTCCATCTGCAGCCTCACCAGTGCTGCATAGAGGGGAAGTATCACCTCCCTGGACCTGTTCATGATGCACCTACTAATGCAAGACAGCGTGGTTAGCCTTGCTTATTGCCTTGTCATTGGCAACTCGTGTTCATTTTTGCGTCGACTATGACTCCGAGATCCTTTTCCACTGCTTTGCTACTTGGAATGGTACTTCCCAGTCAGTAGGTGTATTGGTGATTCTTTCTCCCCAGGTGTGCAGGTGCAATGCTGCCCGGAGCCCCCAGCCGCACATGGAGGCCCTCGTCTGTGCAGGACAAGGGGACGGCGGCCAGGTGCCACGGGTGGAGTGACGGGCGCATCTTCATGAGCCTTTGGGGCCAGGGGGCCTCAGCTGTCGGAGCCCTGCGGGTCCTTGACCAAGGGGCTGTGGCTCCCTGGGGCACCATGAAATCCTTCCCAGGTTATCGTGGTGAGGTGTGCAAGCACAATTCGCCAGGCACATCCGGAGACTTGATAGCAGCTTGAGAGGTGGCTTGGCTTGCTACGTCGGGGGCATACATCAAGGGGTCAGTGAACAGCTGTTCACCAGGGCACCCAAGGGGAAAACCAGGAGTAATGGTCATAAATTCCTGGAAGACTGTTTCAGTCTCAACATTGGGAAAAACTTCTTCACAGTCAGGGTGTCCAGACAGTGGAATAAGCTCCCTCCAGAGGTGGTGCAATCACCTACCTTGCAAATCTTCAAGAGGAGACTGGACACTCACCTCCCTAGGGTCACTTGACCCCAGTTGTCTTTCCTGCCTGGTGCACAGGGCTAGACCCGACGATTCCCCCGAAGTCCCTTCCAGCCTCACAATCTATGAATCCAAACAGGAACCCGTTGTGTCACAAACGTGGGGATCTGCTCTGCTGTCTCGCGTGGGAGGCCATGGGAGGTGATGGTGCCTCTTTCTCACGATGTCCCTTCCAGCCCTAAACATCTGTGGATCTGTGTACACACCTCTCTGGTTAGTTCTCACTGGGGCTACTGTATGCAGTGCTGGGCTCTATGTTTTAAAAAGGATGTGGAGAAGTGAGAGGGTCCAAAGGCAGGTGACAAAGATGATAAAGGGCAAGTTGCAGGGGGAGAGGCTGAAGGAGCTAGGTGTGTTTGGCATGTGGAAAAGGTGCTTGAGAGGGGACATGATAGCAGCCTTCAAATACTTGAAGGGCTCCCATAAAGAAGAGGGGAAAGCACCCTTTCTCTCTTGCTGGAGAGAGGCTGATGCAGACAAATGGTTGGAAGTTGCAGCAGAGTAAGTTTAGATGGGATGTCCAGAAAAATGTCACTGTTAGAGTAGCGAGGCAGTGGAATAGGCTGCCAAGAGGTGGACAGGTCTTCAAGAAGAGGCTGGACAGCCACTGGTCAGGGATGATGTAGGCGTAGCTATGCCTGTGTTTGACTAGGAGTATTTCCCGTGCTTCTGGGCCTTTCCTCTGCTTCACATGTGTGGGGTGTGTTTAATAAACCTTCCCCAGAAGCATTGGGTGTTCATTACCGCCAAGGCTTGGAACTTTGACTCAGGTGTGCCCGTGTTCCTGCTGGGACTGAAGCTGGAGATTTCTGGTAAGAGGGTCTTGCCCCTCTGCTCAGGGTCTGACCAGTCACTATACCTGAGGTCGGGAAGGAATTTTACCCCATGGTCAGATTGGTATGGTTGGGTGTGGGGGAGTTGTCTTCTTCTGTAGCGGTGGGGCATGGCCCTCTACCCAGGATCTCTTGAGCATATATTGACAACCTTTCATAGCCAATGAATGCCTTGCTTCTATCTGCTTTACCTGTGGCAAGTTGGGGTGTCAGGTATGTGTTGTGTCAGAATTGGCGATAGTCTTACGTACAGTTTAGATCGTGGGTGGGCAAAATACAGGCCGGATCCCGCTGGCCAGGCACTCTCATCTGGCCTGCAGCACCCCCCCTGCACCCTCCAATGAACTGCAGTCCATACAGCCCTTCTGCCTGCAAGGGTGGGAGCAAGGGGCCCATGTATACAACCCTCTAACATACCCTGCTGGGCCTTGCTCCCACCCTCTTGGGCAGAAGGGTTCTGCCTAGCCAGCAGCTTCTGGGTGAGGCTCCTGCTGCAGCCAGAACCTGCTCGCTCTAGGCAGCAGTTAGGGAAGCAATGGGGCTGGTGGGGGAGGTGGAGTTGCAGCTGGATGGAAGCAGAAACGCAACATGGAGTCTGTGCCCAGAGGGGCAGTGGGAGTGTGGAGCTGACTGGGCAGGGTGTGGGTGAGTGTGGGGGGCAAAGCCCCCCTGCCCATGGTGTGCAGCCCCAGCTGCCAGCAGCATCAGGTGGGGAGGTTAGGGCACTTGTCCCTAGCACAGGCGCCCAGTGGGGCATGGCTGGCCATCACTGTGCAAGGGGAGGGAGCGTAGCCTGCCCGGCTGCCTCTATTGCTGGGGCTCTGCGCCACACTCCAACACTTGCAATGAGGGAAGCCCTGCGCTGGAGCCTGCTGCCTCCCCCACTCCCTGCTGTGCAGGTCCCCACACTCTGCCGGGAGTGGATAGAGTCCCGCCCTTGCTTCCACGTGGAGTCCAGCACGGGGCTTCACCGCTGTGTGTGGAGCTGCAGGTGTGGGGCACAGCCCCTGCGATCGAGGCAGTCGGGCAGACTGTGTGGGGGTGCGCTCCTTGCCCCTAGTGCAATGCTGATCGCCTCGATCACAGGGGCTCCATGCCCCCCACCTGCAGCTCCGCACTTGCAGTAGGGAAGCCCCATGCTGGACTCTGCAGAGAAGCAGGGGAGGGAGCGCAGTGCTGGCCGGAGCGATGCCCCACCAGGCGCCCGCACCAGGGACAAATGCACTGACCTCCTCACCTGCTGCTGCTGGCAGCTGGGGCTGCACACCATGGGAGGGGGAGGGAGTAGGGTTAGGGTTATGAGCTCTAGTGGTCCCTCCCAGCCCCACTTCCCTAGGATCCTGGGAGTTCTTTGCAACAGGAGAATTGCTTTATTTTCTATGACTGGAAAAAAAAATGAAAACTAAAAGCTGGCATTTCCCGAGGGGGTCCTTGAGTCTAGACAGGGGTGCCTCAAGTCTGAAAATGGTGAGAACCGCTGCCTTGAATATTTTTTCCATGAGCCCTTAGGCATTTGTTTCTTTGTTCTCATCGGTATGTTTTCTGATACCTTGAAATTTCCTCCTCTGCCATGTTTTAACATAAGGGTAAAGACTGTTTCTGGAGAAGAAATAAACATTCCTGACCCTTGTTCCATCCTTTGTCCTAGCACAGGGGCTGTTAACTGGGGGTACACGTATACCTTTGGGGGTACTTGGATCAGTCTTAGGGGGTATGTGCAGGCGGGCAGGGACAGAGCACCACCACCTCCCAGGAGTAGGCCCTGGGGCAGGGTGAGGGCAGTGGTGCCCTTCTGCGGGGCAGGGAAGCCTGCATGCAGTGGCGGCCACCACCACACAGCAGCCCGGTGAACTTCCCCAGCCCTGCTCCTAGGAGGTGGCAGTGCTCCATCCCTGGCTGCCTGCGTGCCCATCTCCCTGCTCAGCGTCCAGCCGTGCACCTCCCCCCCCGGCTCAGTATTCAGTCACTGGGGATACTTAGACTAAAGAAGGTTGAAAACCCCTGTCCTAGCATTTGAAGGCCTTTCCAGAATTTGTGATGCATGTTTTCACTTCTGCTTGTTGGTTTGTTTTGCTCTGTTTAATCTTGTGCTTTGTTTGGGAACAAAAGTGTTGTGGCATTTGGGTTATCACTTCCCTTTATCAGGTAGTCTGGATCACACAGCTTTTTGGGAAAAATCTTTTGTCGTCTTATCTCTTTTTGAGTTTTAACATGGTGTTTGTTCTATTTTCAGATGACACCACCGGTAAGCAAGAAGATGGACCAATTGCTGGGTAAGTCCAAAAACTACTCATTCATGATAACTAGACTTCTCCAACAGCAGTTACCATCTCAGACTGAAGGGTAATACTTAGGTTAAAATCTCAGCAACATGAACTCCGTTCTTTTGTGTTGGAACTAATTGAGTTGTATGGAGTCTATTGTTTGAGCATCTTTATGGATGTGACCTTTACATACAAGCTCTGTAGAGATGCTAAGGATCCAGCATCATTTCAAAGGAATAGAGCACTGTCCCAGTATCCTAAGATAAAATTCTCCTTTCTCTACTACCCTGCGCCAATTATCCCTCCCTGTAAAAGTGGCTGCATGTGAATGGGGTGGGAGAAGGGGAGGAGGTGTGTAAGCTGTGCAACTGTCCTTAGCTGGATGATGGGTGCTCATCACCTTGGAAAACTGAGCAGTGTTTTGCACAGCTTTGAAATGGCATAAGATGATATTTTTCACTCCTTTTGGCAAACATCCTCATTCAGCGGATGCGAACACACAAACCTTTAGATAATGTACTTGCCTAGTAGCAAGAGACGTCCTTTGGGGTTGGTGGTTTTTTTTGTGTTTAATATAAGTTTACCGCTGACCTAATTACATAAAACTAGCACTCTTGTCTCTTTTTAACTATGACTATTAACATTGCACAAACAGAATAGTAAGCAATTTGCAGAAAAATGCTTGGTGATATAAAGTAGCAAATCCTGTATCCTTCAGTCTATTAATGTTTGCAAATCACTTTAAAGCCCTCAAAGGCCCAGTATTATTAGCTTCTTGCTCTTATTTTTAAGTCCCTCATTTTGGGTCCCAGTTCCTCATATAGAATCTGTGTAGGTTGTGAGATGCCATATGCCAACAAGATGATTGGTTGTTTGCTAGACTGTTATCTATGGGAATTCCAGTGAGACATTCCCTTTGCCTACAGCTGACTGTCCCTAATGATACTGTACAAAGGTAATACAGAGTGCAGTATCTCTTGTCATTTCTGCAGTACACAGGGTTTTATTGATTTTAAAGCACTACTCTAAAGAAGAGTTTTATCAGTAGCACAAAGGATTTACATTGGAATTCAGGGGAATGGAAATTAAATGGCCAGCACTTTATTCAGCGTATATAGATGCTAGTGGCCCCATCAAAATTCAGTTTATCTACTCTGTAGCAGTGAAGTTATAGAGAGAGATGATTGCTTTATGTGGATGTGTATTTCAACTTCCATTTACACATTTTAATACACATACACAGATCCTTCATGTGATATTACCTTCAGCTTCATACTTGTTGCTGTTTCTCACTTCAGTAATCTTGGTGACTAAGACGATTCTGGGGTTGGGGTCAATCTTGTGAATTACTCTGATTTGCTGAACAGCATAGGAAAGGTCATAGGGAGCCATCTGTGGCAATTTCCTCTAGTGGTTCTTCTTTCTCTCCATATAATGACCTGATGTTCGTGACCTTGGAGTCGGATCTTCTTTTGGATGCCTGTTATGCTAATTTTTAAAACTGAAGTGCTTTTGCTGCAGCATCAGGAATTTGGCCAGACTGGGCTCTGTGCTTTGTCGGTCAGCTCTTAAAACCCCCGTCTATACTTTTTTGTTTTTGTTTCATCTCTACTTGATTACTGCAATTCTTTCTTTGTGGGGCTTTCCACTACCATTCTCTGACTGCAGCTGGGGAGCCGATATGGAATTCAGCTAGCCTGCTTGTCCAGATTTCTCTTCACAATCTTGCTTTCCCACTCTCCTCATAAGAGAAATTAATTGACTTCTTTTTGTTTTGTTTTGTTTTGTTTTTTTTTTTATAGGGCAGGGTTGGGCAGTATACTGCCCACAGTCCAGATCTGGCCCACCAACTGATTGGATCCAGCCTGCAGGCAGGCACCTACCAGTTGATTGGAACTAGTCAGGGGCTGCCCCTGCAACACTGCATGGGACCAAGCCCTGCCCACTCCTGCCTCGGGCAGCCTGTGCTGCCCTGGCCCAAACCAGCATTCACAGCTTCCCAGTGGGGTGCTCCCAATTGAAGCTTCTCCCACCTCCAGTGGCTCCTCTTTCTCCTGCCCCTCCAGGCAGCAGGGGGAGCAGGAGCCATCCAGCTGCAGTACTTCCCTGAAGCGATACAGCAGGGGGAGGAGGAGCTGCTGGAGGAGCTGAGCAGTACCTGAGTTGCTGCAGCTGTGCTCAGAGCAGCTCCACTGGCCAGGGCTGGGGCTGGGTGTGAGCGGGAGCACAGTACGGGCTGCCCTGGGCAGGAGGGAATGGGATTTTGCCCTATGTGGAGCACTGTGGAGACGGCTGCGGGCCACACCTGCACTGCCTGGGTGAGCTCTGCTGCACATGTCCCCTACTGCCCTCTTCCTCCTTCTCCCCAGCTGGCTCCCAGGACCTAGTGAGGGGGCAGCCCTCCACCTCCCACCCCTAGACTAAGACTTTATATTGAACAATTATGCAATTGCTTCTGTATACGCTAAAACAAATCAGGACAAATTTATTTTTTGAAATAAAATTGAAGTATGTTATAGTAGACGTTTTGATTTTTAGTATACGATTTGTTTTTTGTCTGTCACTTGTTAAAATGATATCTTTTAAAAGATTTTATGTATGTAACCCTTGACAGCTCGCCAGAACTCATTAAGTGGTCCTTTAGCCAAAGTCATTGCCCACCCCTGCTCCAGGGTTTGCGTTGTGGGGCTCCATTCCATCGGTGTGATCTCTTATGTCCTCATTTACAAGGTGTCTTCCTTTATGCCATACCTGAAATGGCTTTAATCTCCTACATATATAGACTGTTCTGGCTTTTATGTACTTTGTTTCCCTTGGGGTGCAGACCTTCAAGCACCTGCTCCCAAACATGGTTCTCTTCCCTGACTTGTCTTCAATAAGGAGTTTTCCTAGAATTAAAGTGGGGGGGGCCACACCCTGCCAACATCACGGGCTATATAAATCCTTTGTATCAAGAAGGAATTTGTGAGTACTTTTCTAGTCCAAATGGGTAAATATAAACCCTGGCTTGTTAAATTTTGGTTCTGTAGTATGTCATGTGTTTAGCGCAACAAGCAGTACTTCATCAGTGACTTGGATGAGGGTGTGGAGAGCGCTCTGTCCAAATTTGCGAACGCCAAATTATGGGGCAAAGTAAACACATATGGGCAGGGAATGGATTCAGGTGGATTTGGACAGGTTGGAAAAGTGGGCAGAACAGGATGCAGTTTAACAAAGATAAGTGCAAAGTGCTGCTCCTAGGGGGGGAAAAAAGGGTCATCTCCCAATCTGTGTGTATGTTGGTGATTTTAAGTAGCACAGCAGCAGAAAGGGATCTCGGAGTCATAGCGGACCTCAAGATTAACATGAGTCGTCAGTGTGACAAAGTGATAAGTAAAGCTAACCACACTCTATCGTACATTAGCAGGTGCATCACAAACGGGTCCAAGGAGGTGATGCTTCCCCTCTATGTGGCATTGGTAAGGCTGCAGCTGGAGTACTGTGTTCAGTTTTGGGCGCTGCACTTCAAGAAGGACATGGATAACCTTGAGAGGGTCCAGAGGAGGGCTACTCGATGGTTAGGGGCCTGCAGGCCTACGAGGAGAGATTTGAGGGACCTGGATCTCCTTCAGCCTCCGCAAGAGAAGGCTGAGGTGATCTTGTGGCTGTCTACAAATTCATTGGGGGCGGGGGAGCAAGAAATAGGAGATGCTTTGTTTACTGGAGCACCCTTTGGGGGTAACTAGAAACAGTGGCCACAAACTGACAGAGCAGATTTAGGTTGGACATCAGGAAGAACTTCACAGTAAGGGTTGCCAGAATCTGGAATGAGTTTCCAAGGGAAGTGGTGTTCTCCCCTACCTTGGGGGTCTTCAAGAGGAGACTGGACAAGCACCTGGCTGGGGTTATCAGACCCCAGTGCACTTTCCTGCCCAGGGCAGGGAATTGGACTCAATCTACTGAGGCCCCTTCTAACCCTAAAAATCTATTAAATCTATGACACTTGCTTCAGCATCTTTAGTTAACAAACTCTGATGTCTGTTGTTGCAATCTCAGATTTATCTGTAATGACTGATGAGCAGGGATCTTGCCCTTTTCCCCTGATTTTTTTTACTTTTTTTAATCCCCAAAATCCATGATTAAAATTAAAGGTCCCTCACCCCACCCCACCCCCCCAGCCCTGCCAGAGGGGGCCCCCAGCTGCCAGGGCTATGGGGCCAGGGACCCAGGGCTGCAGCTCTCTGCCTCTAACAGAAGGCAGCGGCTGCTGCAGCAGCAGAAGCACGGAGCTGGCTTCCCCACCACTGCTGCAGACTTGGGCTGGGTCAGGTCCTGGCGGCAGCACGGACTCCCGGGGGGTAGGGGGGAGACCCACACCCCCCAGATCTGTGCAGGAGGCAGGCTGGGTGTGCGCTGTGTGCGGCTTCCCTGAACGGCCGATAGCGCGCTGCTCTAGGCCCACATGCTGCCAGCCAGGCGTGCACTTTGTGTGGGGCTTCCCCAACACCTTCCCACTCCCTCAGCTGCCAGCTAGGTTCCCACAGTAGTGTCCACCTAACTGGCAGCGTGTGGACCCAGAGCGGCATGCTAATAGCCCTTTGGGGAAGCCACGCATGGAGGTGCAGAGCCCTCTTGGTCTGATACTGCGCTGCTTGTGGTCCACGTGCTGCTGGCCGGGTAGGCACTGCATGTCTTTCCTTAACACCTCCCCACTCCCTCAGCTCACACCCAGCTTTCTTCCCAGCCCTGCCAGTGCCCCCCAGCTCCCTACAAGCCCCACTTACCTCACAGGCCTCAGGAAGGAAAGTGAGCCTGAGCCCAGCCTTGGGGGCCCACCCCCCCCCGCCCCAAACTCTCCTTTTGAGAAAGCTAGGGTCTTTCTGACTCAGCCATGACTCTTGGGATGACTAGATGTCACAAACTCAGGCCCACCCTTCCCTCTTCCTCCCGCTCCAGGCAGGGTTGGGGGGTTCCTGCCCTTCTTGCAGTTAGGTCTTGCAGGCTGGAACTCAGCCTGTCTGCAGAGTTCTTTGCAAAAGCAGGAAATCTGCAGATTTCTCTGCTAAAAAGTTAGGTTGTTTTTTTTTTTTTTTCCTGTGAATTTTTTAAAATGGGGAAATCCTTGGTTTTCTCTTTTTTTTTTTTTTTTTTTTTTTTTCATGGGAAATGGAAAACCTGGATTCCCTGCTGATGAGATGGAAGGAATGGTTTAGGTCAGGGGCAGGCAGAATTTCCCACAGGCTGGATTTGGCTTTTCAGGCACTTTTTCATCCAGCCTGCAACACCCACCAACAAATTGCACCCCACCCAGCCTTTCCACCTATAAGGGCAGGAACAAGGCAGTCATGTGTACATATGCCTCAACATATCCTTGCTCCCACCCTTGTGGGTGGAAGCACCCAGCCTGCCCAGCATGCAGCTCCCAGGGAGGGCTGGTACTGCAGCTGGAGGCCTAGTTGGCTTCCCTGGCATCCTGCTTGCACCAGGCAGCAGGTAGGGAAATCGTGGGGGTGAGGGTAGAGCTGCAGCTGGGCGAGAATGCAGTGTGTAGGGCTGGTGGCAACGCAGAGTCCATGCCCAGGGTGGTAGAAGTGCAGAGCTCGGGTGGGTGTAAGGGCGGGTGACAGGGTG